>NC_136385.1:78361228-78546228 GCF_965140285.1 Lepidochelys kempii
GAATTATTAAATGGAAATACCAGAGAGAATGGAGGGCACTGAACCAATGCAACATTGTCACTCCTGCAGCACCTGCATGAGTGGGAGATGTGTGCCTAGGGGGGTCCGAGAAGCAGCCACTATATTTGGTATTATTCTCTGGGAAATCCATGTCATTTCTAGTTTAATTGCTCTCTGCCAGTAGCTCACCAGTGGCCCACTCATGAGTGAATTGTATTGCCATGGGGAGTAGGGTTGGGGAGCAATGCACAAGGGCTAGTCCCTGGGGATTACAGACATGGATGTCAGAGCAGGGAAGCATGAAGTTATAGGACCGCACTCCTTGCCCTCTTGGGTGACTGTATAACTCCACCTTCTGGTGGAGATGATGTTTTGGACCCTCTTTACGGTGAGCAGTGTGGAGCTCTCTTAGTAAATATTCTCTGCAGGAATAGATGAAAGGGCCCACTGTCCATAACTCTCTGTGTAACAGTACTCCTTGAAAAATTGCAGCTGCAGAGCCAACTCCTGTTTGCCTTACTCAGGTGAGTAGCCCCACTGCTTTCTGTGGATCTTGAGATACGGCAGCAGGATATGGCTTATAATGATATACTAGGATTTTAAGACTTGTTCTAGTGGAACAATATGACATGTACTTTTAGGCCTAAGACTTTGAGGTACCGAGTAGCTTCATCTCCATTGACTTCACTGAGTGTTGAAGGCACTCGGCATATCTCAGGAGTCACTCAGCACCTTTCAAAGTTGAGCCTTTTGTTGGTTTCTGTTTTGTTCATTTATGCAGTTGGGTCCATTGATCTGTGTGCGGAACTTGCATTAATACTCCTTGTGCAGAACCAGGACAGGCGATAGCCTTTATATTTTTAAAATACCAAACCCAAACAAATCAGATATTGATATTCAATTGACATGTGTTTACTTAACAGTATGCATCCTCCTGGAATTTATCATAGAAATTCACCCACTAGGCTTTTTAAAGTACGCTTACATTTTGTGACACTCAGTTGTGCTCAATATTTAGTTCTGTTATGTGCATTATCCTGCTGAATGATCAAATTAAATTCAAACTAGAATTTGAATGTCTGCAAACATTGGCAAGAATCTGCAGCTAAATTTAGATGGAAGATTTTCAGTGTCTGTTGTTTTTCTTGTTCGTTTTAGATGGGTAAATTGTAAAAATGTTTAGGAACCTAAACTGATTTTCTTTTACCCTCTTTGTCTAGGTTTGCAAGGCATGCCAGGGGACTGCGTCTCTCAGGGTGGTCCTATGGGTATGAGTATGGCACAGCCAAGTTACACTCCTCCCCAGATGACCCCACACCCTACTCAGTTAAGACATGGACCCCAAATCCATTCATATTTGTCAAGTCACCCCCATCACCCAGCCATGATGATGCACGGCGGACCCCCTACCCACCCTGGAATGACCATGTCAGCACAGAGCCCCACAATGTTAAATTCTGTAGACCCCAGTGTTGGTGGACAGGTTATGGACATTCATGCCCAATAGTATAAGGGAACTCAAGGGAAAAAAACAAACAAAATATCAAATCTATTTGAAGACTTTTGAACTTTGACCAGATATTGACACTTAAAACGAAATTCCAGACAGCTGTGATTATTTTTTACTTTTGTCATTTTTCATCAACAACAGAGGACCAATGAGAAAAGAACAGAAATGTGAAATCATGGGCTCACTGAAACAATTATGTCCATGTAAAGATCCTCTGAGGGAAAAAAAACAAAAAACAAACAAAAAAGACTCCAAGAGTTATAACTACTGTAGTATAAACATAGGAACTAAGTTAACTTGTACATTTCTGTTGATCACTCCGTTATGTTGCCTCAAATAGTTTTAGAAGAAAAAAAATTCCTTGTTTTCCACACTATGTGTGTTGTTCCCAAAAGAATGACTGTTTTGGTTCAGCAGTGAAGTCACTATCCATGAAAGACTACAGTATATTTCAGACCCGTTTTGGCCAGTCAGAAAAGAATTACCCTGGAGTTGAAGATGAAAAATCTTGCTGGGTCTCTCATCACTCAGAAGACAGTTCCAAGAAGGCCTTGCCATCCCCTGGTTTTGTTCCTTCATAAATGTGTCCTTTAGTTTCAAACAGATCTTTATAGTTTGTGCTTCATAAACCCATTTTGTGGACTCTTCTTCAAAGAGCTTGCAGGTGAAGATTTAAAAGACAAAGCAGGAGCTTCTTCCAGTAGTTCTGAGCCTTGGCTTTGGACAAAACAAAACTAAAAGTTGGGCAGCTTTCCTCAATGAAAGAAGTTACTAATGGTCTTTGCACCAAACCTAGAACTTTATCATGAACTCAAAGCTTGGGAAAAAAGCAAGAGAATACTGTAACAAACTTCGTACAGAGTTCGGTCTATTAATTGTTTCATGTTAGATATTCTATGTGTTTACCTCAATTGAAAAAGAAAAAAAAAAGAATGTTTTGCTAGTATCAGATCTGCTGTGGAATTGGTATTGTATGTCCATGAATTCTTCCTTTCTCAGCACGTGTTCCTCACTAGAAGAAAATGCTGTTACCTTTAAGCTTTGTCAAAATTTACATTAAAATACTTGTATGAGGACTGTGACGTTATGTTTAAAAAGACGGTGTTAAGTCACAAAATGCGGTAATAAATATTTCATTTTTGATTTTTTGTTAGGCTTTTGAGTTTTTAATCATGATTGGGAAAGATGGCATTTGTTGAGCAAAAATGTCTAAGATGGATTTCTTACTAATGAGTCTGAAGAATGGCTGCTAAAATCAGAGACCAGACACCACAGCAGACATAGCATAGTCTGATGAGACAACATCTGAATTTGTACATTTCTACTGAACAGACACCAGGTCACAAAATCCAAATGTAGTCTCATCAGATTATACTTTTTGTAGCTGTATTGATATATATATATATATAGAGAGAGAGAGAGAGAGGTATGGCTTTAGAATAGCTGTATGTACACACACACACCCTATAACTACAGTGTGTTTAAAGCAGGAATAATTAAAGAATATTTGTAACACAAGGCTGGATTGAGAAGTTTTAAGCAATCAAACCCATCTTTGACTTTAATGGGAGCTTTGCTTCCATAAGGAGTGCAGAATCGGGCCCTAGAAACTGTTTTATTACTTTATGTCACAAAAGCAAAAATGATCAGGTGGATGAATTGGGAAAATGTAAATTTAACTTTTGAAATGCAATTAGATGATCTAGGGCCACTGAGGGGAGGAGAATTTGTTTTAACCAAAATAATACAGACTTCTTGGGCTCTGAAATAACTAAATGAAAGGAAAGTATCCTATGTTCTAACTCTAAGCCATTACAGCAAGAAATTGGACCTTCCTCCTCTGCAGTGAGGGAGTTTTCTCATTACTTCAGTGGTAACAGAATCGGGTCTCAAGAAGAGGGGAAAGATTTGAGTTTCTTATTGATTGCTATTTTGGAGAATAAAAATACCTTAATTATCTTTACTTTCTAGGAAACAACTGTTACTGGTTTATTATTAAAAACTGACTGACAACTTTTAATCTTTGGAATGTTGAAAAAGTCTTAGCTTCCCAGTTAATATTTAATTTCTGAACTGAGTAAATGGACCCACGCTGCTGGCAAAGGAAGGAAGGAGGCAAGTGGAATGGGCGGGAGGATTAATTTAGCAATCGGGTCCTGCTTTGTAGCCGTCTTTTAAGGCATTCCCTGAAATTTAGAGGATGGGAGATTCCACATTTGGCTTTCATTCTTTCTGTCCTGATTAAAAACGCCCCGATCCTTAATTCCTGTATGAAATGCACATCCTGTCCTCCCGATTTCAAAGTCTTTGATTATTTTGATGAGAGAAATAACAAGAATAAGAATCAAAGAGGAGTTGTCTTTGCATCACAAAAGCTACTTATTGTATCCGATTTGCTGTCATTTCCCGCTCCGATTTGAGGAGGACTATATATATATAAAGATCAACGAGCTGGTTCTTTTCCCTAGTAGATTGTTATTTTTGTAATGAGTTAAATATTTGTAATACTGGTATATTTTCTCACTGGGCTGTAATCTGCGGGAGCTGTGTTGCTGGAATCCAATGTAAACAGATTGCTCCAATCTGAGGTTTGCTATTTAGTATGGAGGGTTCCGATTTGGGTGTATTTAAGAAATGCTCAGCTGTCAAAAGTAAAAAAAAAAAAACAACAACAACCGGGAATAGTGTTTTGACAGCGGTATAGTGTGAAAGGAAATACTGTAGTATGAATAAAATTGCTTATGTTCTGAGAAACGAAGGGTAATAGAAAAACACCTCTTGTTTTGCTATATATGTGTGTGGAAACTTGGCATGTAAATTTCCACTTCGCTAAGAGATTCTGGGGAGAGGGCTGCAGTCACCCCAAATTAGGGCTTTTCAGACTGTGCACTGCAAAAGGAGAAGTGGGAAACGATGTCTGTGTCCGTGCCGCCTTTCGGCAGAGTCCTGTCCTGACTTACAAGGAGGAAATGTTAGTGGAAATGCTTTATATATGTCTGGCCCAGAGCTGATTTGCACGGGTGGGGGAAATGTGGCAAATTAATCTAGCAGCTGTCACAAGATGGAACCTGTTTTTTTCAAAGGATCCAGTGAGTGTTCCTGTACAGGTTACAGATCAGCCGTGCACCCCAAGCATTTGACAGGACGAATGAGGGCCCTCACTGCATTGTCTTTAGAAGTGGGAGGATCCCGTAAACATTTGCTTAACTTCACCTTTCATTTTGAGAGGCAATCCAGTGGATCCAGAGGACAAATCCCCAGATCCTGTGGTTTACAGGCGGGTCCCTGCAGGAAGCGTGTGTTTGGCTTGGAAGGGAAGGATTTCACGCGATTTTGCGGTGATATCTCCGCCTCGCAACTCTTCACAATTACGATCCTGGTTGGAATCAATAGCAAATGTTGTTTTTAAACACTTTTTTTTAACACGCCTTCGGGGGAGAGGGGGAAACCGCACAGCTCCACAGTATAGCTGAGCAAGCTGCTGTGGAGGTGGAATTCCGATCGGGCTGGGGAAACCCGGCATCTTTGTCCTTGGGGTGGGGCAGGGGGCTGTGCTGAGAATAGAGACTGTTGGGCAAGGCCGATTTTAATATTAATCGTTTTGGTGGAGAGAAAGAGACAGAAGGGAGTTTGCCCCTCTGCGACAGTGATGATGGATGACCCAGCACCGCCAAACAACTCCGCCCCTCCATCCTCACCCAGTGTCAAAGCTACTTTACTTGCAGCTTTAGGAGTAGAATAAACACCCTCGCCCCTTCTAACGCATCGATTTGTGGATCATTATGAATCAATTACTGCTCTCGGTGGTTACTTGGCTGAAATAAAACGGGCTGCGGATGGGGAAAGCGCTAGAAAGAAACGCAGAACAGACCTTATAGTAATATTGCTGCTACTAATAATTAGTATTAATAATAATAATAATTCGGGTTTGGGCACTTTCCAAATATATCCTCCCCTCCCCCCGGCTGAATTATTTGCTGGATGCGAGCCACTCTGTGGTGTAGCTGCTCAACTTAAAAGAAAGACTCTCAAACGAATGGGTTTTGCATTACACGCAATTACTTCGAGAAGCAGCGACATATTCGCACCGTACCGCCGCCGTATGTATCTTGTATTTAACTCCTCTAGAGAAACCCACCGGAATATGAGGAATGGGCTAGTCCGTGCGGCCGCACATAGGCCAAATACAGAGAGTTAGCGAGGCCGAGTGGCATTTTCAGAAGGAGGTTTTAGGGGGGAGGAAAGTGTGTGAAGTCGGGTTTCTTTCTCTGTTCCCATTTGCAGCAATGTTTGAGGACCTCAAGGTGTTTCTATGGCTACCTTGTGTATGTGGGAGGGTCAGATGTGGGGGTGCCCAAGAGAAAAGGCAGCTCTTGGGTGATCATTTATCACTGTCACCCACATAATGATTCTCTCTGCAGCCTTCTATTGATGAGGATAATTACATTAGCTCAGAGTGACTGATCAATGAAAAACCACCAAACAAAAACTTCTTTACTCTTCTATAATACCAAAAACAGATACAGAAATAAGATAGAAAGCCAGGGCGGGATTTCCCCCTTCCTTTCTCTTTACCAATGGATTTTTTTTTAAACAGACAGCTGAAAGTAGGGAAATAATATTAGATCTATTCCATTTAAAAGGAGGCTACAATTTTGCCTGTGAAAATGTTCCCTTCAAATCTGTTGGCATCAGTCTTTCCCTGGCAAAGTATATCATTAGTTTGACTATGAACTGCTGCTTCTCTGCTGGGGTCCAGGTTCTTGTCCCTTACACTTGTGCTGAGCCTTCTGAAAATGGAGCGTGAGCGTTTGCAGCGACGGGGAGGGAAGAGGGTGCAAATCATTTTCCTTTCAAAACTGCAGTTGTCAGGTTTTCTTTGTTTTTAATCACTTCCCAAAGTAGCTCTGCTAAAGACCGAATGTTGTCCCCGCCAGGCGCTGTTATACTGCTGAAAGTTTGCAGTTCCATTGCGATTTCGCTCTTTCGAGAGTTAAATATCAATATTTTCTCAATTAACGCGAATTTTAATGTTTTTACTTGTGAGTTGTTAAAGGCGCCGTAAATTTTATTACGAAGCCGCTAAGCTTCCGAGCACCGCCAGCAGACAGGTTGAGGGGTTGGGTTTTTTTTTTCTTCTCTCCAAAGGGCCTGCATCAGAAAGTCGATCATTTTAAATAACAAGAAGGCAAACTGATGGGAAGGAAAAAACGGTTAGGGACAGTACCACTTCATGACGCTCTCTCCTTTCCATCTTGTCCTGTGTCTCACATCGTCCTGCGAAAGTGAGAGCATCCTGTTTGCTTAAAATATTCCCAAAGGGCACCAAAAGGGTTACTTAGTTTATTTGGATGAAAACTAGAACATTGTTGCACTTCGCAGCACGTGTTTTGCGTCCTCTTTCCCATCCCCTGCACAACACTGATGGTGTCGAGCTGAACACGCATTTGCTGTGTGTGTGTGTGTAATATCCTAGTCGGAGACTGCACTACTATGTGTGTATATGTAATGTATGTTAAATTACTATACAGTGTTTACTATATACAGTGATATATCTTTAACCACACAGCCTGCTAATTATTATGTACGTAGTAATGAACTTACATTTCTAAACCAACTTGTAAACACGCCTCAAAGTTAACATTTGAAAGTAAATGCAAGTCTGGAAGAGGCTATTTTGCGTATCTTTTGCAGACCTTTTAAAACAAATATTGCCAAATTTCTTGTGATAAAATCCAGTTTAGGCGCCGGATTCCGATCTCATTTACAGGCCCTGAGCTCACAAATAGCCCTTTATTGTCTAGAGTTGCCCCAAAGGTGTTTAACATTTCTTAAATTAGCTCCTAGAAGAAATAGTGCAAACTTCTTTGCTACGGTGCATGCCAGTTCGAGATCAGAAAAGAGCCAGCGTCCTGAGTGGTATGCATTTCTTATGTCTAATATAGTCGAGCTAGCTAAATAATTGCAAGGGGAACGGCTAGAGAGAAAATTGAAACTCTTTCTATATTCCAAATAAAACTACTGCATTCCTAATATTTACCAAGTTGCTATTGTGTAGAAATCCCCACATTGTGCTCCATATACCGGAAGCAAACAACTCCCCTGGCCATCACATACATTCCTCAGATAATCAGTGTCCCAAATCACTTAATCAAGAACCCTAAATTAATAATGGGGGCTCTGAGTTTCAGTGACGTTTTACGTTGTTTATTGAGCCAAGTTCCTGGCGTTACAAACATTCACTCCTAGAAAAGGGGCTGGGGTTGCCACTTGGTCTCGAGTGTCTGGGTTATAAATTCAGCGTGAGGGAGAAAACAAAGGCATTATCTAGTTCTCACCCAACCAGGTTTCAAACTAGGATCTTACTTTGTTGTACAGTTGGATTTGTCTGAGAGGAAGGGGGGGGGGTGATGGAATCTATGCCGCTGGCCTTTTCCTGCGGATCCGGGTCCCCACCACGGAAACATTTTCAGATCTATGAGCCCCGAGTGGATAAACACCCACAATTACTATGGGACAAGGACGAGTGGCAAAACCTGAATGGAACGCAGCTTTGGCGTTGGGTGAAACTAATGATGTGCGGCTGCTTTACCCTTACAGGGAAGGAGGAGGAGGGGAGCCCTTTCTGATTAATAAGTAGCAGGCTAATGTTGAGGGCTTTTTCTGCCCGATTGCCTTTTTGAATTAGAGCCGATTTCTTCACACTTCAATAGGGCCTGTCTCTTTTAAAATGACTGACAGATTTGTTTCTCCTTTTTTCTCTCCCTGAGACTTAATGATGTAAATTTTCTAATTAGTTAAATCACGTTGCTTAAAGGCCTTAATATTTACCGGGCAAGGAGTGAGAGTCCTGAGTGGATCGCTTAAAATAGCCAAAGAAATAACGTTAGGCTTTTAAAAGAGAGGGGGGAGCAGGAGGAATTGGGGGGGAGGGGGCGATATAACGTAAAACTAGAGGTAAAGTTCAGCCTGGAGCTTCTTCCTTCCTCCTCCTCCTCCTCCTCTCCTCAAACCCCGCTTTTATTTTTCAATCAGCTAAGATTTAATTAGGAGCCCTCAGGCCGGACGATCTGATATTTTCTCATTAGTTTCCCATCAGTAGTCTTGAGTGTTAGATTGGCTTAAAGGTTGTCAACATTTGACCAATTTTATTTAAGGAAAAGAAACCACGCACTATAGCTCCGGGACCTGAGATCTGAAAATAAATCCTGCCCCGATCAGCGGAACTAACAGGCGAAAAAAATGTTGACAATTCATCGTTGTATTTAATAAGTTGCAGTTGCATAATGTATAGTGCGCAGGGCGAGAGACTGCAGCGAGCCGGGCTAAGGTGTAAATACCCTCACGCAAGGGTGTGATCAATACTTGGCGGGTACCTAAGGACAGTGAAGTCAGACAAGGCTGAGTTACAAGAAGTGAAACCCAAGGAGAGGAGCTGTTTAGGGTTTGGAAACTGCAGCTTATTTTGCCTTTTTTGTTATTGTTCCAGCGCAATGAAACAAGCCTTGTGGTTACCGCTCCTTTAGCCCAGACACAACATCAGAGCGCCCCCTGCTGGCCAACTGAACAGAGCGCCTCCGCTCCGCAGCACAGACTTCTCAAGCAAAGCTTGCCAGTACCAGGGAGATTTCCTGTCAGGGCTCAATGTTTAAATATATATGTGTGTGTATATATATATAAGAAAGGACACTCTCTGTTTCTCCCCACGCCTTCCTCTTGGCCTCAAGGGATTATAATATAAACTGTTTAGGAAACTGCTATTTAAAAAAAAAAACAACTACAAAAACTGCAGATCTAAAAAGGGGGAAACGTTGATCACAAGGATAAATATACCGGTGTAGCTGCTGCGATTTAGTTTGTGTCGATTTTCCTGCACTCGCGGAGAAATGCAAACATCAAAAAAGTGATCTTGTCGTCCTGGGTTAACGATGGCACAGAGAGAAGAAGGGCAGGTAACATTTTGTCCCCCCCTGCTATAGAAAAGTTAAACCCAAGATGTTACAGAATACCGAGATAATACCTGTGCCAGTGAGCATGTGGTTACTACTGTAGTCGAGCTGTCATTCAGGGAATTGCTAAAACTTGCCACCTAGCTTCTTGATATTAAATGTAATTATACACATACACTCCCTCTACAGTCATACCCTGCGTCTGTGTGCCTATACCTACCTATACAGCATTGTGCATAAGCAATCGGTGGGAAGCTAAAAAGACAGTGAAACATGACCAAATAAGTGTCACGTTTTCCCAGTCATTTATATGTAAGCTTACGATTTCTGCTCTTTAAAAACAGCAAAATCAGCTGTCCTAAGAACCTGATGCTATGGCATGCTCGGGTTGTTGTTGTTTTCTTATTACGCAATGGCTATTTCGCACATTGTTTATCCTTGCATGTGCGCACACACACGCGTTAGAATAATAAAGCCTAGTCATTTTTTTCTATAGGGGCCGTAATGCTCACCTTGAACTAATATCTAAATTATTAGCACCATCTTCTTCTGGGAGAAAACGACCTGGGAATTCAGCGGTAAAGGGGGATCCTCAGGTAACAGCAGAAGCAGCTTTTATGCTCAAAAGCGCTCAGCCAGTGAGCAGTTGCCTTCCTGGCAAATTATTCTCCATAACTTCGTGCGTGAGAGCAGACGGTTTTCTTCTAATGTTGGGTTTTTTCAACGTCTCCTTTGGAGGAGCTGCCGGTTCAGTGGGGCGGACTCAATCAGGAGTGGAGCAGGCAGCCCCCGGTGGAAAACAGTGACATGTAACAAAAGCAGAACACCATTTTAAAGCTCCAATAAAATCGTAAATCACTTGTGTTTAAAGAGGCACCAGGGCCACTGTGTAAACTGAGGTACAGTTAAATATTTATAGTTTAAAGGATTATTTTGTCTATTTTAGAAGAAACATCAAGTTCACTTGGTTCAGGGCTCTGTCTACACAGAAATACAGGCACAACAATGCCCTGCAGAAGAGCTGAAGGGTTTGGATCATGGCAGTAGCTCCCCAAATTTATTTTCGTTTTTTTTTTTAATGTGTGTGTGTGTGTGTAGAGGGAGGAGGAGGTCGGGGAGAGGAATATATAACTGAACAGCAGAAAACACCTTTCTGGAAACAAAGGCAAGGAGCAGCATTTCAATTGCAAATGCATCAGCCAGAGACCAAATAACAGTTGTGGGAAGACACTCATAAAATTAATGTACCTTACTTACAAAAAAAAAAAATAATCAAATGCTTACTACAGTTACCTCGGTGCAGCTTAATAAAAAATTAGCCTTACTGACAGTCTTGTCAACATCTTAAGTAAATTATCATAGCGCTGGTCTTTGGAGAAGAGACCCCACACTTCTTGCTAAAACACCTCCTATCGTTAATCTTAAACCACTTGAAGATTATGATGGAAAGAATGGGATCACTAGCCATTATCATCTCAAATTGCTGTTAAAAAGTCCGCTGTTTATTTTTGCAACCAAAGCAAATGTATCTGGGAAATGCAGAAGAGGGAAGAAAGGAAAACACAAGAAAGGCAGAACAATTGAGGCGAATCCTGTTGCAACCCCGATGATAAACACATGGAAAAGGCTGTTACTGCTCTTTGGATTGCTGGAATTTGGGCAGACGTTAGAAAAATAAACAAAGCGATGGCTCCACATCAGCTCTGTAAATGCAATGATACAGTCAATGGAAGGTAACTCTTTTTCTAAATTAATTTTCCTTTTCCTGAATACTTAAATATTTGCTTACCTCCGCATCGACCAACTGATAAATACCAGAGCTATTTAAAAACTACTGACACCTCCAAGTGCTCATTTTCTTATACAAAATAGGTTCCTTTTTATTTCTGTCTTTTTCAATGTATTGTATGCTTTTATAATAACAATAAAGTCTCTAATAGCATTTATTTATGATGATCCTACACACCTGAAAAATCTGCTCCCAATGAAATCTTTTCAAGAGGGATCTATGGTTTTATTGTAGTCCTTCCTGTTACAATCTGATTCCACTTTATATTGCCTTTTTTTTTTACAGCTGGAAAATAAAATATTCTTTTTGTTCAATTAATTCCAGGATTTGGCATAAACGGGGCAATCTGCTGTGTTCCAGTCATTCAACCTGAAATGTTATCCGCGTACCTTTGCACCTTAAGTGAATGCACGGTTCGAGGCGAACGGTGCTCGTAGCTGAATACAACCAAAATGCAGATTGTAAAGTCCTTCTTTAAAATGCAACCGTTCACAGGAACGTTTAACAATACGATGTGAAACAATCGACTCCCCTCCCCAAAGACAGAGAGAGAGAGAGAGAGAGAAAACACTAAAACCTGAGGATGCAAATTAAACTAAACTAAACTCATCTCCATGCTTTGGCGAGTTGAATTTTCCTGTTGTTCCTACGAGGACTCCATTTCGATATCAGTGTAATAAAGAGAGAGGTAGGTGGGTTGATTTGTTTTTTGTTTAAATGGAGACAATATTTTTCTCTTGACGTTAAAAGGATGAATAACATTCGAACGGAAACTTCTGCCTTAAGCTCTGCCCAGGTACTTGTAGCAGAGCCAGCCAGCTCCCCCGCCTGCTCCCCCGCATTGCCCCAGCAGTGACCTCAGCCCGGAGATGCAGAGAGGTGAGAGGTGACTCTGCGAGCTAGCGCAGACCTGGCCCTTTTAGAGCCATAGCTTGGAACTGGGGCTAATCAGTCCTTTACTGGATTAAAATATAGGGACCAGAAGGGAAGCCCCTTGGTTGCAAAGAACATGCACTGAGAACGAAACAGCAATAAAATGAAGAGAATACTGTCCTGAGCGGGGGGATTTAGCACTAACAAACAGTTTTGTGAAGGCAAACTGTCAAATTATATACGCACTGTACCGCTAGATCAGTTAGACATAGACCGCTGTCTGTGTGCGCGATCATATCTGTCTATGACACACACTGTCATGAAATAAGGTGGTAAAGTTATGATACAGCGTGGAAGAGCTGTAGTCCTATCTGCTGTGCAACTGAGATGTGCACAAGCGGTAGGTTGTGAAACACTATGCGCTGGCGTGTTAAAATAATTGTCTCCATATCTAGAGATCCACTATTTACATTATAATGTGCAACTCAGTTACATAAGAAATCCGGAAAAGATTGGCAAATTGGGTACACATTTCCAAGTTATCCATTTCGCTCTAAGGTATGGAAACACACAGAGAGAGAGAGAGAGAGAGAGAGTAATAACTCGGAAATATATACATTATACACACTCACATACACACAGATAATGGAACATTTGCAAACTGATCGCTTAAAACAACTGTTCCTTTATTATTTGGGTACCAACGATTTTTAATAACCACGTGGAATCAGAGAAGATGGTCAACTGTCTGGTTAAAGTAGTCTGCTCGAATGCAATTATTTTACTAGGTTAATACGCAATTGCAAGAAGAATGAGCATAGGAATGACCTGGGATACGAGGGAAAATATGTTCAAAACTAAAGAATGTTGTGGGAATGGGAATATTTGGAGCAGGATAGGGACCTGTAGTAAGAAATAGTTGATTTTGTTGCTGAAGCCAAGTTACAAAGTTTAGGTTTTGTTTTCCAGGGAGTAAAACGTTCATTTTACACAGTAGTAAGCGGCTTCTTGATCAGTGCTGGAATGAATTTCGGGAGTGGCGCGAATACAGCTCTGCGCCAGGAAGAAATGGCTTGCGCGTTGTCGCAGCGATATTTTCCGGAGCAATCAAACAGACCCGCAGCTCAGGTAAGCTGCCCCACGAAACTATTTTTTAACTGAACAAAAGCCTGGGCAAACCACACGTGACGTCAGCGGCCAGCCTCCTCAGCTAGTGAAGGAGAGACGAGTTTATCTCACCGAACCTTTCTTCTGCCCCCTCCGCCTCCCCAAAATGCATAGAGGAGGCAAAGCTCACTCAGCATCCTGGCTCCGTTCTTATGAAGCACCTCTTGGTTGATCCCGCCTGTATTAAAGAGCGGCCTCATAGCCTAGGGGGGTTGTAAACCGCGGAGATGGGAACGACAGAAGCCAGGCTAAGGAGACGCGAGGGAGGCAAGGGTTAAAAGGCGATGTAAGGGACAGGTGTAGCAGAAAGCTCTGCTGCGAAGTGACAGCTGTTACTAAAAATATTTCGCAACTCTGGGGACTGTGGAGCGCGGAAGTTCCTCTAGCCCACAAGCCTTTCCCTCTCTGTGTCTGCAAGGAATCAGAATCCCTCATGAGCTGCATTCATTGTTAAGGGTAGGTCTACTTCTGCGCCTGGTTTATCGCTAACACACACATCTGCTCAGGAGACAAAGGCAAGTGTATTTATCCGACCCCCTCCCAGGAGCTCCCAGTGCCTTGCTCGCGCACGCAGACTGGAGTAAACAGTAAGAGACGTCCCAAGTTTAGCGATCAGAACAAGGCTTGATTTATCGTGAGCCCTATTCGCAGGCACTGTAAAGGCTAGTGACCATTATTTCCTAATAAACAATTCCCCTCACCCCGAGCCCTGCTCCCGCGCCGAGTGCAAAAGGCAGTGAGAGACTCACTCCGGCTCTGTCCTGCCTGGAAGGAAGGTTTGACCCCCGGGGCTTTCTAATACTGTAAACTTTGGAAGTCTCACGCTGTTTGAAACGATTATCACTCGCTTTTTCTGTTGTGCAGGCGCCCTGAGGGATGAATGGGTTCCCTGCAGCACCGGACGGGGGGGGGGGGGGGGGGGCTAGGGGATCTCGAAAGGTTAGGTTTGCCTAGCTGCTGCCCAGAGTCTGCCACTCCTTGCAAGGAAGCCTGAGTCTGGGGAGGGACGGAGTGATCAGGAGCTGGGGGCTCTGCCAGGGAGGAGGCTGGACTGGGGTGAACGCATCTGCACGCAGTCATTGCAGGCATGAAACCTTGCGAGCTCTGGGCGAATTCTCCTCGCCTCCTCCCCCTTGTCTTCCTGCGTCTCCTCCGCCTCTGCAGCCAGAGCCAACAAGGGGCCGCGATTCGTTTGGCCGAGTTAGTTAAAATAAATAAACCCACGAAGATTCACTGGCGAGAAATGCCGCATCGACCCGAAGGTTTATTAAGAAGCGAGTCTGCTCCAGTCCCTCTTAAAGGCGAGAGGGCTGCAGCCAAGCAGAAGTCAAGTCACACTTGTTGTTATTCAATTCAAACTCCCTCTTGCCCTGCCCTGTGCCACCCCGGGGAATCTCACACACCAAAGCCATTGGCGATCGCTACCCACCTCTGATCAGCCCTTTGCCACCCGCCGCAGAGCAGAGTGGGGAAGGGAGCTGGCACAGCTAGCCAAAGCAAACACAGCCCTGATTTAAACTCATTTCCTCAGCGAGCCTACGGGACACGTTGGGAGATGGCATCAAACCCGCTCAGCTTGTTCATCTTCTCCCTCCGCTCCGATCTGAGCAAGGATGCACGAGAGGGCTACCACAAAGTGCTTTTTCTGTCTTGTTGGCGATGGGGATTGTTAACCCGAATAAAAATCCTTTCAGCTGTCTCCTGGTGAAGATGCAATTGGTGTTATTGCCAATCACGCTTAGCAATAATTAGCACGAAAGCATGAAGGATTCAGCTGCCAAGGAATTCTGAATAACCTGTTTGGAACAGGCAACAAAACATTAGGTCCAAACACAAACTGACTGCAAACTTCCAGTAACAGGGCTCTTCCAAGAGGATCAGATTCCAAATAAGATCCTAGCTCCTGGCTCCTCATGCTACCTTTTCTCTCATGTAGTTTACATATCCATTATTATTTTTTCTACATCCTGTATTTTCCCCCACAAAGGTCTCTGCAAACTTGAAGTAGCAACTAAGCATCTTCTCCAAACATCTTTACTTGTTTACTCAGCTCTCTCAATTTTAAATACAAAGTAAACAAACTGGAGGGATAATGCAGTCCCAGAGCCAAGCCAGAGTTGCTCTGTTTATGCTCTGAAACTCATCCTTAGGCCCTCTGAATTGGGAAAGTTTAAATGAAGTGTAACTAGAAGAAGGTCACAGGTGACTGACAAGTTCAGGCTACTTATCTCAATTATCAAATAGTTTTATTTCCAAATTGTGTTCAATTTGATTTTCCTGCCTCGCCACAAATTAACTTAGAAAAAAATCAAATGAAAGCAGACAATTTAAGCCAAATCCTGTAAACCATTATTTATTTGTAAAATCATTTTTGTGATATATACTCCCATTAATGGTTATGCGGTTGCCAAATCTTTCCAAGTGGATTTAGAAATGTAGCCATCAAATTATTTCAAAGGCAGGACTATTAAGGACAAAAATAATTATGAACTTTCAGAAGCATTATAAAAAATAAGTTTCTGAATGTTGTCTTTTTAAATTTCACTTAAATTTTCATTTCATTTAAGCCTTGAGGCACAGTAGAGAGATATTCAGTGTCTAACAAGGAGTTTGGAAAATAATGCTCAGTACCAGAATAGAGCACAATTTCTCTATAAAATATGGATAAGGAATCAATTCATAAACACAAATACCCACTAGAACTGAGTTTTAATATAGCATTTCATATGAAAATTTTTATATGTATTATTTAGGAGATAACAAAAGCTCTTCAAATCAAGGCTTATACAGTCACATCTAGGGTTTTTTTCTCTTCTAATTTTCATTTTTTAGAGCAAATATTAGGAAAAAAACTACACTGCCCCCTGTTACCATATATATTAACTATTACCATCAGCTTTTAATCAGCAACATGTATATTGCCTTAGATTTACAGAATCCATACCATGATGCTTCTTTCAGAGGACAGTAAAATGAGGATACTATCTTTATTCAGTTGTAAGATTTGATGTTAAAAAGCAAAAGCACAAACACACTTGTCTTACCATTTGTTTTAAGTATATTTAAGTACACACACACTGAAACTGAAGTAATGAACTTTAGATGACATCATATGAGCAATCAGACAAATCAGAACACAGACCTCTCCAAATAAGAAGTGGTTAGAGTGAATTCACCTATATTAGACCCAGACTTATCCCTAACCAAAGGTGTTCTACTTGGGACATTTAGTAAATTTTGCTGTGTAAAGTCCAATCCCTGTCACTGTCAGTACAAATTCTTTAGGCCTTCCAGTCTAAATAAGCTATCTCCAGTAACCAGGGAAAGATTAAAAACCTACTCTCAGGTTTCAGATAGTTTGATATAATTCTTTTGCTAACCCCATTTTTTTTAATAACATGATTACTCTATAATCTAGATGAAAGGATAAATATTGAAGAAGGCTCCTTTGTGAGCCATATTTTTTTTCCTGTGTACACCAACACAGCTTTGTCCTTTGAATGAAAAGGCAGACAAAGTGTTTTCAAAATAGAAACACCTAGGATTATTTTGAAAAACATAAGCAGTTTTTTAAAAATACTCTGGAGTTTTCTGAACAACCCTGATGTACTCACATTCTTATCTCAACTTTTTTTTTTTTTTTTACAATTGTAAGTGGATAGTCAAGCTAAATTGATGCTTTATGTATATCTTGTCTCAATTTGTAAAACTATTCTCTGGAAGGAGATAATTTGAAAAAAAAATACAAAAAAGAAGAAACGATACCACTGACAACAATTTACTTAAATTCACAAACCTTGAAATTGATGCATCTCCTATCAATCATAGTCAGAAGATTCAGTAAAACACATCCAACATTTGTATATCAAAAGTGGGACTAAAAAAACCTGTTTTGTTCAATTTAAACATCCTTCACCGTGTTGTAGTTTTATATTCTGATATTGATGTATGCACTTATTACAAGTTAGATTTCTCCTTTCAAACATCCATACGGTATTAACCTCCCAAAATTAAAGTGCATGCCATTCTACTGTACAGACGTTTGTTCTCACTGGCTTACTGACAATGAAATATTTATTAAATAGTAATAAGGCGATATTGACTTCTCTATTCTGTCAATATGAAGATTTATTGATCTGTGAGGTTAATATTGATGAGGCAGAGTGAGGTAAACATTTGGTCAGGAGGGTAAATAAATTCTGATATTGACATAAATAAAACTTAGTACTAATATGAAAACTAACCTCTTTTGTTTTTATTGTTTACACACACATTAGTGCAACCTATCAGCATGTGAATGCATAGAGCCATGTCGTATGCTTACGCCAATGTCAACACTTGACACTAGTTTTGCAGAACATAGTCCAAAAATGTCTGTCAATGGTATTTAAAATTAAGCTCAAGTGATGCCAAGCACTTGTGGTCTTTAGTCATGCTCTGTGTTCATTTCAAGCAGACAGTGTTAGTTTACAAATGGAGTAGTTCCTTAAAATACTACTGGATGGGCTCTGTTTATGTCCTCAATATTCTTCATATGAAGGAGACTTCTGTTCCTGCTTAAGAATGGCTTTGAAAGAAAAATAGGATGAGCTCTTCTGTCAAAATATTATTTTTGTTTGTTATCTCATCAAAATGTCAGTGGAAGTCTCCCCTCCTCTCTTTACCCTCTGCCACAGAACACAATAGCATACAGGCTTTGAACAATACCAGAAGCCATTTAACTTGATGAGTCTGGCAGAAGGAGCTACTATTTTGTTCATTATTTTCCTCAGATTTCCCTTCATTCTATTTAAGAGAAGCTCAGTGCTGCTTATTGTGGAAGAATCTACTATTCCATCCATCAGGTGTGTCTCTCCCAGCTTATATTATTTTAATCTATCATATTTATGTGTTGGAGACAACGTGCGTGACTTGCATCTTGGTTTTCTGGGTAGAAATTAAAGTTATGCAACCTAGTATTTAAGGTGATAATAGAGCTACGGACAGAAAAGCCACGAGCGACAATATTGCCAACCTTCAGGTTTTTGATCACTGCTGATGGCCCTGATCCTGCAATCAGATCTACACAGGCAGAGCCTGGCACACGTGCAGAACTCCGCTGACAGCAGTGCAGCTCTGCACGGGCACAAGGGTCCGCTCACATGGATTGTACTGCAAGGTGGTGGCCTAACCTATTAAAATAATACTTTAGCAGCCCTTATGAAATGAGATGGTGATCTCAGTCCACTTCACAGTGTAAAGGTGTCCACTCACTCACCGCATCCCACCACAACTGGGAATGGTAGTGGTAGCCTCAGCAGAGAAGTCAAAGCTAGTGGTTATGAAGATGGCTGTTTATCCTCTCCCCTCTGGTGCACCCTCTGAGCTAGAGCAAGGGCATGGGAAAGTTTGCATTGTCACTACCTGTACTGTTCCTGCTCTGCGGATATTAGCAGCCAGGGCAGGCAATCTGTCACTTACTATACATGCACACCTAAATATATTAGAAAAGAATCACAATATAAGATCAGTCAGTTAGCTCTTTAAGACTTGTCCGTCTAGTATTTCTGAATGGTGTGCTTGAGTGTTTTCTTTTCTTTTCTTTTCTTTTCTTTTCTTTTCTTTTCTTTTCTTTTCCTCTTCCTCATATTTCAGTTGTCCTCACATCCTTCTTACTAGGAGGGCACTATCTCTGATTCATTTCTCCTGATCCTGCAGAACCAGGCAGGCAGATCAGTACTCCTTTTCTTTTTGCGAATACAGACTAACACGGCTGTTACTCTGAAATGTGTCCACCAGAGCTCCACTAAAAGTCAGTGAGCTTCTGTGCAGGCACAGGGTTCTGCCCACATACTTGTCTTTGGAGGACTGGGGCCCTAAATGATCATCAACAGTGTTAGGTTCAGCAAGCTGGACTGAACTGGTTCAGGGCCAGAATCTGCTACCTTTCCTCATCTTGAATAACACCTTATTTCATGAGTAGTCCCACTGATTTCAAACTACTACTCAGCAAGAGTCAGGAAGGCAGAATCTATCCCTCAGTGATTTAGGACTATTCTGGGTGTCTTGTTGCTGCTCCCTGATAGGGTTGGATGTTCTACCCACTTCTGACATTGGGCCACCTATTCCCTGTAGCAGAATCCAAAAAAAGGTTACTCTTAAAATCTGCTGCTTGACGGACACTGGGACATAGTTAATGCAAAGTGGGATTTTCAAAAGCACCTAAGTGATTTAGAAGCACAAGTCCCATTAATTTGCAATCAGTATGGGTGCAAGGGACAGTCAGGGCAGCTATGATTTCAGGATCTGGAATTTGGGCTTCAAAGTCACGTAGGTGCTTTTGACAATCCCATCCATAGCAATGTTAGAAGCGGTACTCTTAGGTGTGTTAAAAGATGTCACCAAATAACTTGGGTACTCCTGAGTAATAAGTGTACTTGACAGATACTGGCAGACAGCATTAGGATTCCTAGGCTAACTAGATCATTCCAGTGCATTGCCCTGAAAGGCCAGGATATATTTCCTCAGAAGAGTACATTAAGATACCAAACCCATACTTGATCTGTCTGTAGTTTCAGTGCTGTAGGTCTAATACCTGGATTTCTTATGGGGCAAATAATAGCTGAACAATTGCTCTGACAATGGGGTAAGCTGAGTAAGAGAGAAAAGTCAATAATAACTAGAGGGCCTCCCATGTCTAGTTGCACATTTCACAAAATGGATTGCATGTGGAAGAAAGGCAGCAATTGTGTAAACCGGGTATAGATAATTCCCATGCTGTGAAAACCTCTCTACATTAAGAACGCTGGTGGAGTAAAAGGTTACAAGAAAAAGGGTAATAAAAAAAATCAAAAGAAAAGGAAATCAAAATAGGTGCCTTTGCAAGTAAAGAAGCCACACTCTGACATGGTGGTCTTTAATACAAATACATTTGTCTTTCAGACCCTCTGCTCTTGATTAGAATTCTGATGTCACTGGAGGGGTTACAATTTTGTTGAGTTTCTAGATCTCAGTTGTGCTGTCAAGGGGTCATTCTTTCTGGTAATAAGGTAGCTAGTGGCCCCTGGGAGAGAGGGAAAACAATTGACTCTTGAAAGCAGAAACATATACTGAAGTCTAGAGTAGGTTTTTTGGCAGTGTACCAGGTCTTTTCTCATAGCATTTGTCATTGTAGCAATGAAAAAATTGTGGGAGTTCTACAGGCAGTTGAAAAAGGAAAAAAGAACACAACAACAAACTAGATGTAATTTATTTTGGAATTGTATGTAAGAGCCGGTTGTTTTTTGTTTGCCACACTGTTGGTTCACTTGTAAAAGAAATGAATCTCATTAAATAGAAATATGTTGCTTATTTTAAAGCAAATGATTATCAAATGACTATACTTCAAAACATTTTTCCTTTAATTTGAAGTGAAGTCATTTGAGCTTGAAACATATGCCTCTGCTAAATGCAGACTGCTCTGTTGCCAAAAAAAGACAACTTCATTCTGAGTCCACTGCTTTCAAAAACTGGTGATTCTGGATGTCGCTGATAGTATGAGTCTTGGCAGTAAGTCTTTACAGAGGTCAGTACTAATGTTTCTTTGATTACCACTAGTTACTTTTGATTCTTTAAGGACAAAACTAGAGTTTTATCTATCATCATACTAAAGCAGAATAAATGAAACATTGCTTTTAGTTGGCTTTTGATGTATTATTCCATGCTGTACAACTGAATAAAACTCACTAGCTGGCAAACAATTCACACTGAGATCTGGATGTAAATATTTTCTAAAGGGTTAAGGTTGGCTTTGGTGCACAAACCAGCCCAGTGGGCAGTATCTGTATCTCTTTATTAGAGTGTGTGTGTGTGTAATTATGTATATATAACTATTGTCACCAAATGTAATTTAAAGTAATCTAATTTAAACTATACTTAAGGGATTTAAAATGGCTTTTCAGATTTATTATTATTATTATTACTGACCCCAATTCTGCAACTGAGAGTGTGCGGGCAAACTGTTGTAGCCACATGCTGTCACTTATAGGGCCTAAATCATGTTTCAACCAAGGATCTCAAAGCACTTCACAAATGTTGCTGATCCGTATAATTATGCTCATTATATTGAAATGGAAACTGAGGCACAGAGAAATTAAATGATTTGTCCAAGAGCACACATAGATGTAATTGCAGATGGGGGAACAGAATCCAGATCTACTGCCTCCTGCCAAAGTTCCACTCACTCCCTTTTCCTACATGCCCACGGTCTGCCTTCCTCTAAGGGCTGGGGTGGGGGAGGAGTAATAACCTCATCAAGCAGTCCCATTCTTAGGCCTGGTCTACACTGAGGGCAGGGATCGATCTAAGTTATGCAAAGTCGACATACTTAGACCTACTCACCACGGTGAGTTGACTGCTGCTACTCCCATGTTGACTCCGCCTGCGCCTCTCGCGGCGGTGGAGTACAGGAGTTGACGGGAGAGCGCTCAGGGGTCGATTTAACGCGTCTAGGCTAGACGCGATAAATCGACCCCTGCTGGATTAATCGTGGCCCACCAATCAGGCAGGTAGTATAGACATACCCTGCCACTGTTACTAGCAATATGTAGACAGCTCATTCAGAGAAGTAAGGAGTCATCTTATTGTCTTGTACTTCCCTAACCAGTCACAATCCTGCCCAGTTATTTTTTTTCCTGTCATGCCTTTGTCCGGGCATACAGAAAATAGAACTAATCATTTTCAGTTCTATATCTTACTAAAAGGTAGCATTAGCCATTTATTGGCCAGAAAGAAACATTATGATGATCATCCAGTCTGGTCTCTTGCATAACCCAGGTAATAGAACCTCACAGCACCGGCCATAGAACCTCACTGTCAAAAAGCGACATTGTTCCCTGCTTTTTCTTGACCATCTTGCTTAAAGGAAGCAAATAAAATAAAAGCTATAGTACAGTTAACAGATTGAGTCTCAGGCCATTTTTGGAGAGCTCTCTTCTGCTTTCTTTTTCCAGTTAAAAATCTACCTCTTATTCTGCTCCTCGCTATTGCTGATTTTCAACCTAAGCATTTTCTTCATGGAAAGAGGTTCCTGGAACTACCAACTTTTTTAATGCAGCTAGTCTGGTATTCAGTGAATGCATCAGTCTGGACAGCAATATTGTCTGCTTCTTCCCAGCATTATTCCCAAAGGTGATCTCTGGATGTTGGTTTGTCTCCTGATGAAACCTAGATACACTATGCTCCACAAAGGGACTTAGGTTTTGTGATGCTGAGCATCACAGTGCCTTACTTTCAGGTGTCTAGAAAATGATTGGAACAACGCTGTGATCCACAAACCCTGACTTTGGCACGGAGGCTCCCTACACAGTGAATGGGAGAGATGGGTTCCTGAGAATGAGATCCACAAAAACTAGAATGCTAGGCAGGGTGTCGCATAAACTAGCCAATGGGAGATGCCAATGAGAGGAAGTGCCTTTCTCTGCTTGCGATCCACAGCCAAGGATACCTCCTGGAGTCAGTAGTTTCTTGTGAGAATGAATTATGCATCTGTCTCATTCCGCACAAAAGCGGGTGGCAGGATGGGGGAGGAAGAGGAAGTGGTGGTGCCCATCTTATCACTTTTAACATAGTCGTTAGAACACTCACCTGGGATGTGGCGGATTCAGGTTCAATTCCTCCCCACCTGATGGAGAGAAAGGATTTGAACAGGGCGTTTCCCACCTCTCAGGAGAGAGCTGTAACCAGTGGGCTAAAAGTTATAAAGTGGACACACCAACTCCATCATCTCTTTCTCCTTGGCCAGATTCTGAATGGAACCTGATCCAGCAGGCATGCTCAGAGGCCAGCTACTGGATCAGGCCCCAAGGGTAAGACAGGCCTCTTAACCTCTTCCACCTCTCTTCAACTGGTTCATGGATTACACCGAGGCTTAGGTGGGAGCTAAACATTCAGATGCCTAGAGTAAAGCAGCAGTGCACATGCCCAGAGACAGAAACTTAGGCACCTCAAGAACTTTTACAGAGAAATCTTGGGCACTTTTAGGGTATGTCTACACTACGAAATTAAGTTGAATTTATAGAAGTCGAATTTTTAAAAAGCGATTCTATACAGTCGATTGTGTGTATCCCCACTTAAGACCATTAAGTCGGCAGAGTGTGTCCACAGTACCGAGGCTAGCATTGACTTCCGGAGTGTTGCACTGTGGGTAGCTATCCCACAATTCCTGCAGTCTCTGCCGCCCATTGGAATTCTGGGTTGAGATCCCAATGTCTGATGGGGCAAAAAACATTGTCACGGGTGGTTCTGGGTACATGTCGTCAGGCCCCCATTCCCTCCCTCCCTCCGTGAAAGCAACGGCAGACAATCGTTTTGCACCTTTTTTCATGGGTTATTCTTGCAGACGCCATACCACGGCAAGCATGGAGCCCGCTCAGCTCACCGTCACCGTACGTCTCCTGGGTGCTGGCAGACGTGGGACTGCATTGCTACACAGCAGCAGCTCATTGCCTTGTGGCAGGAGATAGTGCAGTACGACGAGTAGCCGTCCTTGTCGTTTCCTGGGTGCTCTTGGCCGGCCTTGGTGAGGTCTGCCGGGGAACCTGGGCAGAGATGGGTGCTCCTGGCAGACCTCGGTAAGGGAGATTAGTCTTTAAAAAGAGACATTTTAGAGAACAATGGGTAGACTCTTTCACGGTGAACCAAGCTGTTAACATTATATAGCATCTGTGTTTTCTTTACAAGGTCGCATTTTGCCTCTTATATCGAGGGCCTGCCGGTATGGTGTGAGAGACCACACACGCAGGGCCGGCGGGCAACAGAATTTGGCTTGCAGGCAGCCATGGTAAGCCACAGTCTTTTGGCTTCTTTAACCTTCCTAACATGTGGGAATGGTTTCAAACAGCAGCACCCTCATTTCACATACCAAGCACCCGTTGGGTTGGCCCTTTAAAATGCGTTGGCCATTTAAAAGGAGGGGCTGAGGTTTTCGGGTTAACGTGCAGCACAAACCCAACTAACCCTCCTCCCCCCCACCCCACACACCCAATTCTCTGGGATGATCGCTTCACCCCTCCCCACACCGCATGGCTATGGTGGGGATGATTTCTGTTCAGCCACAGTGGGGATGATTTCTGTTCAGCCACAGCCAAACAGCCCAGCAGGAGGATTTCCGCTCCATCCCCGGACATGTTAACATACTTTTCCAGTAGCTGTACTGGCCGCGAATGCATCCCAAGTCTTCAGGGCAAATTAATCATTAAACTTGCTTGCTTTTAAACCATGTATTATATTTACAAAGGTACACTCACCAGAGCTGCCTTCTCCGCCTTCAAGGTCTGGGAGCCCGGGTTGGGAGGCTTGGAAGGGTATTGGATCCAAGGTGATAAACAGTTCCGGGCTGTCGGGGAGAATGGTTTCTCCGCTTGCCTGGTGTGTGCTATCATCTTCCTCATCCCCAAAATCCTCATCCCTGTTGTGTGAGACTCCCCACTTGCAGGAGTTCATGTACAGGGGTGGGGCAGTGGTAGGGGCACCCCCTAAAATTGTATGCAGCTCATCATAGAAGCGGCATGTCTGGAGCTCTGACCCCAAGCGGGCATTTGCCTCTTGGGTTTTTTGGTAGGCTTGCCTAAGCTCCTTAAGTTTCACTCGGCACTGCTGCAGGTCCCTGTGATAACCTCTCCTTCATGCCCTTGGAGATTTTTTCAAATATTTTGGCATTTCTTCTTTTGGAACGGAGTTCTGATAGCACGGATTTGTCTCCCCATACAGCGATCAGATCCAGTACTTCCTGTTTGGTCCATGCTGGAGCTCTTTTGCAATCCTGGGACTCCATGGTCACCTGTGCTGAGAGCTCTGCATGGTCACCTCTGCTGATGAGCTCACCACACTGGCCAAACAGGAAATGAAATTCAAAAGTTCGCGGGGCTTTTCCAGTCTACCTGGCCAGTGCACCTGAGTTGAGAGTGCTGTCCAGAGTGGTCACAATGGAGCAATCTGGGATAGCTCCCAGAGGCCAATACCGTCAAATTGCATCCACACTATCCCAAATTCAACCCTGTGAGGTCAATTTCAGCGCTAATCCACTCATTGGGGAGGGGTACAGAAATTGGTTTTAAGAGCCCTTAAAGTCAGAAAAAATGGCTTCGTAGTGTGGACGGATGCAGGGCTAAACCGATCTAACGCTGCTAAATCTGACCTAAACTCATAGTGTAGACCAGGGCTTAGTTTAAGGCAGGGGATTTTGTGGATCACAGTGGTGCCTAAACTGGGATTTAGGTACCTAAATGGATATGGGCCTATGTAACTGGTTTTATTCAGCACATCGAGAGAGTTCTTTTGATTCTATAGGACGCTTGGGTAATTTTTCCACCATCCCATCTGACAGGTCTCACTGGTATGGTACAGACTTTGCTGAGTCCCCAGTTTTTATACATTTGCTCTGACGATTTCTGAATCAGAATTATTTTCCTCATCAGAATGAAGTTAACATGTTATTCCAAATCCTGCAAAGAACTGTTTAAACAACATTTCAGCCACCTTGATGACTTCTTGGTCAGTGACAGGGTGGACCTGATGTTCTTCACTAAAATAATTTATAGTAATCAATTAATAAATAATAATACTTTGCACTTCTAACTCTTCCATTCACTTTACAGATATTATTGATGTAAACCACATTACTTGCCCCATGTAATAGACAGAGAAAACAACCCCGCCCTTGCCCCCACCATATCTGGAATCCAGTCAGGAACTGATTTGCCCAAGGTCACTAAACAAGTCTGTGGTAGGACAAAGAACAGATCACAGCACTCCCAATACTTAGTCCTGCACATTAAACACCAGACCAAACCTCCTACCTCCACAGTCAGGATATCATTATCTAGGTGCCAACATAAGTGGTGCTGCATCCTTGCCACTGGCACCTTGTTCTAGTCTTTTGAGATGATATCCTCAGCTGGGGCAAATTGGTGTAGTTCCACTGAGGAAGATTTCAGCTGAGGAGCTGGTCTCTGAGCCTTATCCGTTGAAATTTCCCATTACCAGTAACACATTCCTCATGAGACCTATTGATTCTTGTTGCATCCATTAAGCTTTTGCAGTGACACTAGCTGAAGCAACTATGTCACAAGAACATCTTTCCCCCTAGGTTTCTATTTAATAATGACTGGCAGGGAAGGGTTTTTATACTGGGCTTCCTGGAGTTTTATAACCCAGGGTACTGGATTGTACCACCAACTTTCGGAGCAGGAACATTATCTTCAGGTCTTTTATTTTAGAGTGCTTATGGCCATAGAAGCTAAAGGCTTACTTACAATTTTAAAAAATAATTATCCCATAAACCCTTGCACAGTGTTCTGCCATCAGGAACAACAAACTGACAGACAATTAAAACAAAATACTGAAGTCAGACATAAACTAAAGCAGAGAATAACATCTTCTTTGACCGTGAGACAAAGCTCTGGCAGATTGTCAAGGGGATTTAATTCTAAAGCAGGGCATTCAATGGAGCTACTCCAGGAACTGATAGCAAGAGCCTCCCGGCGCATCTTAACCTCCACAATGGGTCATAGGGTAGAATAGTCTCTCAAAACAGCTGGATCCCAAACCATTCAGATCATTACCAACACCTTGAATTGCATCCAGAAATTAACAGGAAGCCAATGCAGAGGCTTGAGCAATGGTGTTCTTTGCACATGGTGCTCATCTCACTCACAAAGCAGACAGCTGTATTTTGCATTATCTGCAGCTTATGGGTAGACATAATGGACCAAAGTCATTCCTGTTGCAATTCCACTAGAGTGGGATAACACTAGGGACAAGTTTGGCTTATTAGGTGACTGGGGTCAGGTGGTGGGGAGAAAGAAGAGAGAGAGAACTACTTCCAGCATTGTTACATGAATATGAGCAATTCTTTATCCATGGCTTATAGACAGTCTTTAAGAACATTTTCTGGGGGGAAGGGAGTGAAAAGGGATGGAAAATCACTCCACCAGGATCCATGTCGAGAAGGGACTCTTTGTATGTGGATCTCCCCCGTTGCAATTGGCTGTGTAAACCTCCTGTCTGGCACCCTTCCCCTCTATCCTGAATCCCTCTACCCCTCCACAAGCCTGGGAATTTACACATGGTCCAGTGTCCAGCTGGGGAGAAATTTGCATTTCCACCATACATGTACCCATTTTCAGTCTCAGGGGCCAATGGTATATCTGCTGAAAAATTAATGGAGCCTGAGGCAGTGTGCTCAGGGGTTGGTGGGAAGGAACAAGTCCTCCAGCTGATTCCCCCATTATCCACATATAATTCATTCCAAACCCTCTTCATCTTCCTTGAACACCAAAGGGAGGCAGCTTTACCTCTCCTGTGAAAGAATTCTAAGGAAACCTCCCTCCCTCCACCTGTCAGGAAGGGCCCTGTCCAAGAGTTTTCCCATAGGGGAGGATAACTCCTCCTCACCCCTTGATGAACCATTGACATTCTAATTCTCCCATGACTATGCTAAAGAGAAAATAAATTGGTCTGATGTGCTGTAATTTTCATACCCACTAGACCAATTATCTCCCAGGGCCTCAGAATTTTAAGAGCTATTTTAGAGTTTCAGAGCCAGTTTGAACGATCAGCTTTCTTCAAGAGAAGTAATGATGTACGTGACCTGTTGGTTGGTCAATGGCCAATAGTTCCTTTCTGAACATCAGAGAAGTTAACTATGATATAAAAGTACTCTCTGTATACACCTAAGATAGTCCTGTTCTAATCTTTATAACACTAGCTCTTGGGTCCAGAGGAGAGTTATCTCAAATGATGAGTAAGTGCTGTTGTCTAAGCCTGTTACGGTTTTATTTGACATTTTACATTATCACAAATGTGTGGTGTTAGCCATTCTACATTTCCTATAGTGATTTCATGAATGGGAATGGGGATTGTAATTGTTAATATGAAGACACAGTGCAAGTCTTTATGCAATAGACCGTAGTTCGGCACTGGCATAAATGGGTATAACTCTCAGTGAAGTCACTCACCTCAGCGCTGAATTTGGCCTAATATGTAAACTTTACAAGACATTCTGTCACAGATAGTCTCTCTCAATGGCTAATGCACAAGAAGTATTTAGATCTATTTGAAATGAGTAGTACTAATAGTTTCAAAACAGTATAGGCCTGTAGGCCAGGCGCATGCTTCCGCTGCTACTGACATTAATAACCTAGACTGCCAGTGGATCTTCTGATGCTGGTGCCAATGTTTATGCCCATGTAGGGTGACCAGACAGCAAATGTGAAAAATTGGGACGGGGGTGGGGAGTAATAGTAATATTAGAAAAAGACCCAAAAATCGGGACTGTCCCTATAAAATCAGGACATCTGGTTGCCCTATGCTCATGAGAGATGGGACAGTTGCTTGATTTCAATCTTCAAATGCCAATGTGAAAATATGTAATAGAGTATGCCCATAATAAAGAACTGTGATGAGCAGATAATAAGAGGTACTGTGTGAGTAATAAGAGAGCTAGTGATCTGAGCAGAGGACTGTGAATGAGGGTTTAGTTCTTGCTTTGCCACTGACACACTGAGTGACCTTGGGTAAATCATTAGCGTGCAATTGCAGAAATCGTTTGTTAAATGGCACTAATCCTTACATACCTCACCGGGTTCTTATGAAGCTTAATTCATTAATGTTCATAAAGTGCACTGAGATCTTCAGACAAAAGATGCTATGTAGATGCAAACCAGCATAATTAATTAACCATTAATTGTCTGTGATATGGCAATCCTGAATGCGACATCTTAAAAAGAAATAAACTTCTGTATTTTATCTATGATGCTGGTTCCCAAAACACTCTAAGGAAAACTGAGTAAGATAAGAATGGATCTCAAATATTCATATATATATATATATATATAGAGAGAGAGAGAGAGAGAGAGAGAGAGAGAAATTATCCTCAGCATGATTTTATATGCTCTGTTATTTAAGGGGGAGGGGAAGATGGAAAGGGACTAAACGGATGTCTGACATTGCAGAAAAGCCTGCTCATGCCTCTTACTCACTGGGAAAAATTCATGAAGAATAGTTCATCAGCATGAAAATTTCACCTCTGCAATTCAGCCAAGGTCACTGAGACCTTTTGTAGTGTGCTGAGAAAATCTGCTCACACAAATTAATGTTGCTCGAGGGAAGCATTAGTTTATGAGAAAAAAGGTCTAAAATGTAGGTAAAGAAAATAATGCGTATGTTACATTGTGGGGGCCCAAACCTGTATCACTGAAATCATTGACAAAACTCCCATTGACTGCAGGATCAGAGCATTGGTCAGATCCCTCCTCCTTTTCTACTTCTTACTCCTTCCAACCCCTGTCCTTGGTCAGGCACACTCTTCCCCTGCAAACACAGTGGGTTTCTTGAGGCAATACTCAGTCTTATGAATGAAATTACTAATTCATATAATTTCATTTTTGTTAAATCTAAGCAAACCTTCAAGATACACATGGTATAAGGAACGGCAAAAACATAACATTCACTTTGCATTAATGTATCTGAAGCAACAGAAGTTGGAGCCCGGAAGAAGTCTATATTTTCAGGATGGCTGCTCTGGCACCCAAGAATCTCCCCAGTGTGTTTTTGTATACTTTCATAATCCCCTGTCCTGACTTGATTGTCTAAAGTGCTACAATTCCTTTCTCATAGACATTTCATATCACATTTCCAGAAGTAAGTAGGGACTGGTGAATCTTGATTCAGCTTAGTAGCAAGAATCTTTATAGTGACTCTTCTATTCTGCCGTAGTTTTTTTTCCTCCAGATGTTCAACTGCCTTTGAGAGTACTCAAGGAAACACAGGAAAGCTGTGTTCCAACACTTTATCAGTTTAATTGAAAAAAAAAATAACATGCAATGTACAGTCAGGGGCTCTTTAAAGAACTCCCTAGCAAGTTCATGGATAAATACTCTGCTCTTGCTCACTAAATGATATAAAATCACGTTGCTAAGTGAGTTTTCTTTTTAAAAACTTGTACATGAACTTAATGCTCTTGAGAATGAGGATGTTGGAGCATTGCTCTGAGGCAGGCATAAAATATGTGTAACAGACACCCTAGAGAACAGAACGTGGTACCTTCAGCAGCGCAAGCCCTGGCTCTGAATACTTGAGCTAAAGGTCCTTGTGCTGATTGGAATTAGTCACTAGCAGGAACATAATTATCTTATGGTATAACTGTTCATGTTATTGAGCTATTCCTAAGCATCTGAGGTCCATGGCAATATAAGTCCCATCTAATGTGTCCTTTTGTGCTGTTACTTGACATGTACATGTATGTAGGCACAGACTTGTTATACAGTCATTGTGGAAATTTACCTACATTTTTATACCAGTGCTTCCCGTGCTGCTGCCATTGTCGTTTCATCCTAGCTTGAGTAGTGCAGAACTGTGCTGGTAAATATCATCCAGCAAGAAGAGAAGTAAATTTGATGGATGTAGTACTCTTTTCTTTAGTGAGCTAGGCTGAAAAGTTAAACATTCCTTCTCGTTTATCACACAGTCTGCTGGTGCTTATTGGCAATAGGCTCACTCATCCTTTTAAATAGCTTTCTTTTTCTGTGGGGAGCAATCTCTGTGTGAGTCCAGCAGAATTCTTGAAACCAGGTTCCCATCTGCTGTTTTTGAACCTTGAAGTTTCACCAGGTATTAAGTTGGTTCAGCAGTCTTTGAACTTGATCCTTCAAAGTACAACCCTAATGCTAGGGCTGGGTCTTGATACAAGGGACTAAGATGGAGTCAGGCCAATGGGAGGTAGGGTGCATACAACTCTGCACCTTGCAGGACAGCTTTTCCCATGAGGAGCAGCCTCCCTCCAAGCTCTTTCTCTTGGAAGTTGGAATACTGAGTGATGAAGGAGTTGACAGAAAGGGGCACTGAACCTGGAGGCGGGAGGAAATATTCCATTCCCACTTCCTGCTACCAGCCAGCCTCCACATGGTAGGGCAGAATGTCACTCTAGAACAAGGCAGGGAATTGGAAGAAGGGCATCTGATTGGCTCTGGGCCAGTCAGCTGGTACAGGGGCAGGGCTAAAGAGAACACATGCTGAGAAGCCTATGGCTGTTTGTTACTGCTGTTGCAGTAGAGAATGAGCTCAGACACAGCCTGGATTTAGTGTAGAAGCTGGAGGATTGGCCTGGGGAGCAAGCTGGGGCATGACCTAGATCCAGGGTAAGAATCCTGAGCAGCATAGTAACCCTACGGGTCAGTGCTGCAGAGCCCAGGACACAGAACTCAGAGCTTGTCACGTGCCCATGCATGAGTGACCGGCATGAGGGTTGGAAGGTACCCTGATTGGGACTGAGAAACTGGGCTTGTGGGCTGTTTGGACTCTTAATTGGTTTAGAGAGCAGTTAGGCATTGGGGACTGGGTAATTTGTACTATTGTGGTGTGTGTTTGTGTACATGTGACCACATATGCATCCCGCCACCCCATGAATTGTCTCTGATACTACCTGATGGTTTGTTTCTGCTCAGAAAAATAGTGTTTGATTGTTGAGTGCAGTATTTCTTCCTCAAGTGCTTGGGAGAGAAACAAGTGGTGTTTTCTCAGGCATGTAGCTTGGGATTTGGGAACCCCTTAACTAACCCCAGAGAGCCCCTGCCCAATTAATAGAATTGCCTTCTCCTTTGGGGTCATGGTTATGTGGTGACTGCTTACAACCACCAATTGAATGAGTGGACACAACATTACAAGCCAGATTCTCATGTACATTAAGGGCCCTTTACATTGCCAGAGTGATCTTAAATGCCTCAGTGTAAATAAGAATCTGGTCTTAAATATTTGTCACAAGTATTTTGTCACATTATATTTATCCCACTTTATGTGCTACATCTACCAGACAGGCATTAGCAAGCAGAAAGTCATGTCCAAAAATTCATTACTCCACAATATTCACACAGTGTATTCCTTTTCTAAAATAGTTTTTCACATAAGGGGTTAATGTTGTTCGATTGTCAAAATAGGTAGAATTAAATAAGCCCGAAATCAAATGGTGGTCTGACACTGTTCTCAGTTTAGAACTCCAGGGCTAATATTCTGGGGTCTCTGGATATTACTCAGTAAAGTTTAAATGCTGTTACTTTTATTGCCTTTCTCTGTGAGCTATTCCACCCTGTTAAGTAGCATGGTCAGAATATAACAAGAGTAATCATAGAAATGTAGGACTGGAAGGGACCTCAATAGGTCATTGTGACATACTGGGGTACAATCTAGACTAGTGGGGGGGCTGTGTTACCCCTGCCCTGCAAACTTGGGTGCCTTACAATGCCTTGCTGAAGTGGCTCCCACCTGGGTTGCTCACAAACAGCCTTCCACCATGCAAGCTATACCCTGAGTGTTTGTGTGTAACTGCAGCCTGCCAGTTACACCCTGGCTCTCACCAGCCTGGCTTATACTGCATGTGACCTCAACGCACTCCCAGTCCTGGATTTTTCCATGGAAATATATGTCCTGTACTGCTCAACCTGCTTCTGGACAGTGCAAATATATTAAGTCCATTATTCCTTTAAGGCAATAATATGCCAGATCATTACCTTAAATGGAGTTACCCAGACACTTCAGCTTAATCACACTGTATTAGAAAAAACAAGTTTATTAATTACAAAGAGATAGATTTTAAGTGTATATAAGTAATGAGCCATAAAAGTCGGAAATGGTTACAAGGAAAAAAACAGATAAAACGCTTACTAGTGCCTAATTTAACAAACTATACTAGATTCAAGCAAACTTTCTCACCACATGCAGGTTACTGACCAAACTCTTCAGGTCAGGACTCCTCCCTCAAAGGAGGGGGAGTCTCTTGAGGTGTGTGCTCCTTTTTATCGTTTCATTTCCTTCTTGAAAAACATTTCCAGCTGGGAAGTAGAAGACTAAGAGTCAGGGAAAGATGTTCCCTACTGTTTATTCCACGTGTGAGCGTCCATTGTTGTCCCTTCCTGCTTGGTGAGTGTTTACTGCTTAAATGCAAATTAAGGCAACCATACACTCGTTTGTTCAAGACAGGCCTTGGTTTTGAACATGCTCCCTTAATACCATACAAAGGAACCTTATGACTTCACATATGACGTTGCCACAAATTTTATCAGGACAATACTGACCAGCAAATTATGAGTTTTCAAATGATACCTTACAAGGCATACCTTAAACAAAGATTATTACAGTAGTGTGTAGGGTGTGAATACAGGGGAGTATGCCATCACAGTCATCTAGTCCTATCCCCTACACTGAGGCAGGACTAATAATAATAGTAGTAAAAGTAATATTAATAATAGTAAAGCTCTGTATGTAAAAGTAAAATTGAACCTCTTCACTACTTGCATTGAGTATAATGACCAATAAATGTGCTGCCTTTAACACATCTGCTCAAAGCGGGATGACATTTGAAGTTTTCTGCACAGTAGCCTTGTCCTGTATACATTTTATTTTCAAGTCTACAGTTAGACTTTCTCCTTCATACTGGATTTAACCAATTTTAACTATGTAGGTTGGGGCTACAATTACAAGAATTAAATGAAGCCCCTCAAACTTGAAGTTTTCTGCCTTCATTACAAGCTAACCATGTGTTTGATTCAAACCCACAGAAGACAATAGAAAGATTCCCAATAACGTCAGTGGGCTTTGGACCAGGCCCCATATCTGGCTGAAGATAATGTATTCTCTCACTTCCAAGCCTGGGACTCTCCTCTTTTCTGGCTTTCTTCACTGTAATGCCAATGCTTAAATGAAAAAATAATTTGAGTTCTGGTGAAAGCAAATTTGTTGATTTCTGGCTACTAATATCTATAATAAGGTAACTTTTCCCAAATAGCAGTGACTTGCCATTCTTTGTACTAGTTTGACTTGTTTTCTGATTTCTCTCAGTCCATTTTGATCCTGCAGTTCATTTTTTCTGTTGAAGATTTGCAAGAGAGAAAGCTTACAGTTCCAAAAACCTATTCTAACTTTCTATTGGATGGCAGGGATAATTTGTATTTTCTCATCAGTATTGTATAAAAGTAAAACATCTCTAAATATGTTTTTGGTAAAGACGTCACGTAACTCCTTGGTGGCAACAGGATATATTTGATATGCTACTTTCCCCAGGTCTCCAGCAAGTTTGTCATTTGTCTAAATGCAATGCTTGAACTGCACCCTGGCACTTTGGTCCCCAATTCCAAAATGACTGGCTAATGCAGAGATTAAGGCTTGACAACTGGTTTCTGACAAACTGTATAGCACAGTAAATGTAGGTCCTTTCATAATAGCAACAAGAAATTGTGCATTTTGTTCATCAATGGAATGGTTCATTTGACTTATTTTTTCAAATTGGGCATAATAAGCTTCCCAGGATGATTTTCTTTCAAAGCTGCCTGGTCTCTGATTTAGTCGATTAACCAGATTAACTGGGTAGGAATGTGTCACAGGTTCCCAAGGGTGGAAGCTGGGTTCTGGATTCCATGGTGTGGAAGAATATTTTGACTGAAGAAGGGATTGGAGGTTCATATGTAGTACTTCTAATCTTCACTGCTCTTCCTCATTCACACTATTGGAACCCCAGTTGTCAGAAAACAACTGAACAGACTTGATGAATCCTTTTTGGGATTCCAAAGATAGGTGTCTCAAGCAGGAACTTACTTTACTCAGTTTCTTTTTAATTTCAGATAAATAAAGTGCTCAGATAGTGCTCAGTACCTGATGAGATAAATAAGTGCTCAGTTCTTTCTAAAAGTCCGACCTCTTTAAGGTGTTACAAGTTGAATAACCAAAAATGGAGGCACCTGAGGTCACTAGTCACTTCTGAAAATTGTGGCCTGTGGCTTTAAAATCACAGATGCACCTCATCTTTTGTGCTGCCTGCAACTGCACTTAAATGGAGGCCAGTGTTGATTCTGCCTCAGTCAATGACATACTGGGAAATCTAGATGCTCATGTTTGAAAATGAGGCTTCCCAATTAAACTCCTTAATATGACTATGAAGCATTGCTTCAGGCACCCTAGCTTTCTGCTTTTGGCAACACTCCCCTCCTAAAATGGCCTCCTGTGCAGGATACCTAAATCTGCCATTGCTCAGTGTTGAATGTATGCAATTAGTTAATTGCTAGGTGTCTGCTATAGATGTTAGGATGCTGAAGGTCAGATTGTGAGTGATCTAGTACATGCACATGGAGACAGGGATGGAAGAAGCCTTCCCTGTACGTAGGTCAGCACTTGGTTTGGATTGCAAATGGCGCTGGCCTCCAAAAAGGAGTAAAGGTAGAAGCATGAACACCTGGACCCCAGCAGAGCTGAGCATGTGCCTAGAGGACCATGTGCAACACCCTTTCTGGCATACTTCCCTTCAAAGACCCTAAGGAATTTTGGCTAAGTCACAATTCCACTGAGGAATCCCCTTGCTGCATGGCTCCTTGCAGCTAGTGGCTTAAAAGACAAAATCTCATCTTCTGTTTGCTCTGCTTTACTGAAATACAGTGTTGGTGTTGCATAGTATGTGCTGCCATAGAGGAGGTACATGGGGCAATTGCAATTAAAGATGCAATTGCAACCTAAGATGATGGAATACTAAGGCGGTATTTTTATATGCCAAAGTTACATTAAGTGACAAAAGAAAAGTGTAAATCATTTTGAACCCCCCCACCCCCAACACCTGTATTAAAAAGAGATTTAATGGGTGGATTATAAAATGTTTTATGAATGTTGTCTTCGTTATTTAAGTAGCTCAAAAGACTTCTGGGAATGGAAAAGGTGTAAGTTAAAATTGTAAATATACCGTATTAAACCGACTTTGACTGTACTGTTCTACTTGCTACCACTTTTAATGACGTGTTTAACTTCTATAGCCACTCAGGACTAAATGTTTGTGCTTCTAAGAAAAGCTTGTCTTGAAAGAACATATTTTAGTTGAATCATACTTTCAGATGCCATCTAGCCATTTCTTTTGTTCTGCTGATCTAATGAAAAAAAAAGACAATGTTGGCATAACATTGGAGAATCACTGCACTCGAATGTGATTTTTATTTGAAAGTATTTATTCACTTGGGCTGAAAAATAGAAGTAATTTCTCAAGTACATATTTTGGAGAGAGCCAGGAGAACTCACTAACCCTGTCTGGCTTTTTAAAGCTTATCAGGTTTCCCTAGCAGCTTAATCAAAGTCACTTGGGAATTTTAAAGTGAGAAAAATTAGAGCAGTGAAAATAAGAAGAAATCCTAGAGGTGTGTAGGGCAATTCAGGGTAACCTATGGGGCTTAATTACGGTCAATATTGATGAGTAGATTGGGTTGTGCCAAGGATAGCAAATATACCTTGGAACCTGCAACAGGGCAACCTAAGAGAAGGGGGTATGCGTCCTCTTGATCTTACTACCACATAACAACTTGTACATAAAGCCAGCAAAGTAAGCAAGGATGTAACCATGGATGCTCAAACAACTCTCCCCACCACTCTTTAACCTCTCCAGGCATGAGACTGGTGTAAAAGCACAGATGGGCACATATCTCAGCACTCCCACATGTGATGGCTTGCTCATTCACTCCCGCCATGGGGAACCTTCTGTGGGGAAGTGAACAGTGTCCTTAGGCACCGAAGAGGACCCATCAGGCATGTGTGTGGAAAGAATGTGTGTGGGGGGAACTGCTGTGCTAGAAAGATGGTTCCAAAATAGTTGGTTACATGGTCCCCGTATCTTTCATATTCCTGCAGGGCGCAAGGAAGAGTTATACTGCTGGACAGCTGAACTCCCTAGAGAGCAGCTTGTCTATAGGGGAAGCTTTCTGTTCTACCCACTAGTAAAAATTAAAGTCAGAGAAGTTACTCTGGATTTTTACTGCTATAGAGAGGTCAAAATCTGACTCTTTCTTACTTTGTCACAAGTTCATGCAAATGACCAATGAAAAGGAACAAATTAAGCTTGTTTAACTTTTATTTATATTACCACAGCACCTAGGAGTCCTAGTCATAGCCCAGGATTTCACTAGGTGCTGTACAAACACAGAACAAATGAGTGCTTATGTAGTTTACTTCCTTTTATCTCTCTGGCATCTTTCAGTGGTTTCTATGGCAAAAGAATTTTCAGGTCTAGATTTTTGGGGCCAGCTAAACTCTACTGCACTACCATCTTTGTGCCTACCCTGACCCTGGGGCTGGCCAGGGGCTAGTTACTTCTGAAGGAATTCTGCACCAAAAAATTAAAAATTCTGCGCACAATATTTTAAAATTCTGCATATTTTATCTGTCAAAATAACATAGTATAATCAGGCCATTTTCTGACAAGTATTTTGAAATAAATTACCAAAATAATTGAAAATGGTGTGATCATATTGTTATTGTGTTGCTGTGTTATTTTGACAAATAAAATACACAGAACTTCGCAGAATTTTAAAATTTTAATTTTTTTGGTGCAGAATTCCTTCAAGAGTATCAGGGTTCTGTGCAGCCAATCTGGGTGTGGGCAGCTTGGTGGGGAGGTCTGGGTATGGCAGGGAATCTGGATGCACAGGGGCTCGGTGCAGGGTTCTGGATGCAGGGGAATGGGACTTTTTGCAGGAAAGTCCAGGTGAAGGTGCTTAGGGCTCAATAAGGTGGGTTGGTCTTGGGAGGGTGGGGGGTCAGGGTGAAGCTGGTTGGGGCTCAGTGGGGTGGGAGTCTGGGGGAGTCCTGATGCAGGGGGGAGGCTTGGCAGGGGTTCAGGAGGTTTGGTGGTGGTGGGGTTTCTGGATGCGTGGGGCTCCTGATGTGGATGGGGTTCATTGTGGGGAGGTTTTGGGTGCCCGGGAGGAGTGGTCACTGTATGGGGAGCTGCTCCTCTTGTCTGCCCAACCCCCATGCATCCGTCCCCCCCGCACCCAAATGCCCCTGCTGAGCCTCACTGCCTGCACCCAGAACCCCTCCCCCCCAGCACCCACCCCGTGGTGCAGAGCTTCCTGAAGCCAGGGGAAGTTTCTGGGGGTTGAGCTGACCCAGCCCTGGCTGTCCTGTGCAGAGAAGAGAAGGGGGAGGGGAAGGGAGAACTCTGTCTTGGTCTTTCTCCTCCCTCACCACCCACCCCGCCTAACTGGGACTAATGTCCCTGCGTGCCTGGGGCATCCCCAGCCTCTCCTCCCCTCAGTGATTTACCTCTCCTCCAGCTGCCAGGGAGGGGTGAAACAAAGAGAATCTGTGTGGGGGGAGCATTTTTATGCTTCACTACAGTGGCACAAAATTCCCCCAGGAGTGGGCTAGATCACCCCTAAGCACAGGGCTGCTCTAATTTGTCTCTGACTGCAATGGCCCCTGTGCTAAATTTTGGCAGTCATTTGTTCAACTGGTGCAGAGAAGAGGCACCATTGGAGAACCATGCTTTTTAATTGTACCAGCCCAGCCCCAGCATGAGACTTTTCCACTAAGGGGCCTTATGTAAATGTAGGATCAGTACAGAGGAGCAGATCCACACATCCAGCATGCCCCTCTGATGGTGGTAGTGGAGGCTGACACAGCAGCTGGCTCCATTGGCTTTATGCCAGTAAAGAGTTTGCTTCCATCAGAGGATTTCTTTGCTGGCCATTTACAGCCAGAATCTCTGTCTGTGTACTACCTAAATATCACAAAAGGAGCCAGAGTGTAACAGACTCTGACCCAATCAGATTATATGTGAGGAGAAGATGTTAGCTTTTATATAGTCCTTTTTATTTTTAAGAGCGGCAAAGGGTCCTGCTTATGCTCCAATACGTCTGTTAGTCTATAAGGTGCCACAGGACTCTTTGCCACTTTTACAGATCCAGACTAACACGGCTACCCATCTGATACTTTATTTTTAAGGTAACTTATAAATAGCTAATAATTATAATGATATTTAACACACTGAAACTGCTGTACTAGTATTAACCTGCTTATTCTCACAACCAACTGTGAGGTAGGAGGTATTATCTTGATTTTACAGATACATAGACACAGATACAGAGAGGCTAAGGCCCAGATCCCCAAGTGACTTGCCCAAGGCCACCTTTAAGTCATTTGCAGAGTAAGGCTAAGAAATAGACTCCCTGTGTTCAGTCTAGTGGCCAGTGCAGAATTTCAGATGCACCTTGCACCCACAACATATATGAGAGTCACATTCAGGATAAGAGTGTAACTAAATTCTGAGGAAGTGGCCTCCTTCTGAATGGAATATCTAGTTTTATCAGCTCTGTCAGTGAGTCAAAACTTGTTAGCATGTTCAAAGACCTCTTTGCCTGAGTTTGCTGGGAGGGCAAAGAGTTCATTGCTACTCTAATTTTTAGCTTGTTCTAAAGGTAACAGTTTCAAATCAGTGTTTTGCTTGTATTTGTGGTTAGTCAAGGGGAGAAATTTGTATTTATGAAAGCTGAGGGCCTGACATCGCTTCAAACCAAAGTCCTGGTTCACAGGTTCAGGCGTTTGTGCTACAAGCCTGCCTGCACCATGCTGCAGAAATGACCTCATCTTTGACCTACTGGGTATTTCTTTTCTAAGGGAGAAAAGAAATTGCGTTTCCATGTTAATAGAGTTCAGGTCTCCTCCTGTCACTGATTACCACTGTTGCTTATTTGAGCCCAATTATGTGTAGTGGTCTTACAAGGGTACACTTCCAAACCAGTGTGAAGAAGATATATGTGCAAATTATATCAACAAAATAACAGGATTTGTACATGTAGGTCCAGCACACATGTGGTCTACTGCTTTGAAGATTTACCTTGTAAGGTGCACTTACTGTCCAGTAGGAAATGTGCTGATCCTACCACTTTTATTCTTTTCCTGCTTGGTTTTCCTGAATGCCACAGACATAGGCAGCAGAGAAAATAGCAGTGCTAACTGTTCATGCAAGAGTAATAATAGCCTTTAACAGAAGAAGAGTAATTACCTTTGTCTAGTTTCCCCTGCTGTAAAATGTAATGAAATACAGACCACTGTCTACACAGCTGATAATATACAGTACTTCTCTGTGTCTTTTGATAAAGCAGAGGCTAGTTATGTGAAATGCCCTTTGCTCATAAGCTAAATTCACATCTTAATTTTGAAAAATCCATTACTGATGGGTAGATTTCCTGAATGCATTTGACAGCTTTCAAGCCAGTGATATTTGGCAAGAAATCTCAAAGCCATGGGAGATTTACAGCCAGAGAGATCATAGAGCATTAGTGGGTTCAGACCCATCCCCCACCTACTCCACTTGGTAACAACGTGAGATATCTGTATACCAGAAGGAAGAGCTTAAGAGGGGTGGCTACGTTTGGAAATAGAAGCCCCTGTTAGCAGCCGGAAGCATTGGTGCTGAAAAGCAATCGCTGGTGTCAAGAACTTTCTTAGCTAAGCACTGCAGCTGGTGGCAATAAATAGCATTCTAATAAAGGAGGATGTTCAACCCATGACATAAGCGAATACTGTTTCAACCACAAAAAGTAATTTATCGTGCCAAATATGTCTGAAATGGCTTTTTTCCTATACATTTCTAAATAAAAATGCTAAAATTTCAATGGGGAAAAAGATCTGCATTTGAAATAAAAACGAAATGGAAAGATCAATGAAAAGAGTACTGCTTTTTAAAGTACGCAATGATACATAGCATCTTAAGGATGTGCACTGTCACAAAGCACAATTACCTCTATTCCTGAAAAAGACAGATGCTATTTTCTAGGACTGTGAATGTTCTATGTATTGCATAAAATCTAATAACTCCCCACTTCCCAGGCAAAATGATAAAAAAATCAACACTTATACTGAATTATCATGATGCCCTTTCTAAAAAACACCAAAAATGTGTAAGCAGAGAAGTCACAAATAAATATATGCCAAGATTGTATAAAAATATGATTCTGAAAAAATATACCCCGAGTCTGGAAGATGAGGGGAAAATAAACAACTCCCTCCCACCAAAACAACACAGAATAGAAAAATGGCCAAGTAAAACCACTAGGTTCATCTGACTTGTTAACTCATTGACTTTATCACAGTAAATAAGTTATTAGTTTTGACATAACCAGTGGTTTATTTTAACATATACTGCTGTTCTTTGTTATACATTCTATTTATACCACATGTTATTTCTATTTCATAATTATTGCAAAATATAGCAATTTCACATACTGTATCCTATCCCACTGGGATAAACATTGTGGATGTGGGACCAGAAGAACTCTCCTTTGACATAAAGTTTATTCCTACTGCTTTTTTTCCATTGGAGAGATTTTTCACTTAGCCCATGCAGAAAATGAACTCTGCACTTAAATGAGTGTGTGGCCCCTTTTGAATAGCATTTTACACAAGAACAGAGAAATGCCAATTTGTTTTCTACTGTGAAGACTGTAGGTGCAAGCCTGTGAAATGAATAACTGGTTAATCTGTTAAACCGTTACTCAAGATAAAAATCCTTTGTACTAGAAGGCAAAATATAGCATGCACATTTGAAATGCATTAAAGAAAGGGTTTCTTCTGTTATGCTTTTATAAATGTTTATTAACATTATATTTTTGCTTTTGAAAGAAATAGGTCTGTATGTTTAGGAGACAACCAATACCTGTTTAATTAGCTGTGGAACTCTGTCCTTAAAATGGAATTTTTGCACAGCTTAATTTTTACCCTACCAGTAATAATGACAGATTGGTAGATTGCTTATGCTGTAGCATAAGAGTTAAAGGGCTAGATTCTCAACTGATGTAACTTGACATAGCTCTATTGAAATAAACTGGCATAGCTTCATTGAAGGTACTGAAATCTAAACTCAGATCTTTAATTTTTTTCTTGACTGCAGCTCTTAAAGCCTTAATGCTCTGTTCTATACCACTTCATAATGGTATAAATGACATGAGCCTATTCACATTATAATCTCACTGATGTTGACTTTGAGGAAGCTATACTTATTTATATCAGCTGAGGATACGACCCAAAGTCTCTTCATGTTGTATGGTAAAGTGATGAAGTCTGATTCTGATCTTACACCAACATAAATGCGCGATAACCCCACTGAAATGAATAGAGTTACACAGGTGGAAAACAGATGTAAAGTGAGATTAGAATTCAAATCAGGGCCACGTTTATACCATGATAAAGTGGTTGTGTAAGGCTTTAAGCACTAAAGTCATGACAAAAAATTAAGTATTGGAGTTTAGAATTGGATGGATACTTTGGAACAATTAAAGGATAGAAGAGGTACACCAAACGTTGTGTTGACTATTTCCTGTAAACTATGTATACAACTATAGCCTTTTTTGATCCTTCTATGTGTTTAAACTAGGGATGGGACCCAGCTGCAAAGTCTGGATCTAGATCTGAACTTACTCAAAGTTCAAGTGTGTTGTGATTGGGGCTAGGGGACTGCAGTCCCAACTCTATTTTAAACTCAAAACTTTTAAGGTAACTCCTATCAGATGTTCTCAGGATTCACTGGAAGAATATCCCAGTAAAAGCCGAAATTAAATATCTCTGGTATTGTGTTTGGATTTTATGAGCATTTCAGTTTAAGGCTAAAATGGTGCTCTCATGCAGACAGCCCATGTTAATAAATTTAAAGTAGGGGCGTTAGCCATGATTTTAAATCACTTGCATACACACTGTTTTCAAAGCAAAAGCAGAGAAGCACAGAAAGTTCATCCGAGTTTTCAGGGTAGTGCATGTGGTGAACATTAGTTTTCTCTTTCTTGATTTTGTCAAGATTGGGTAATGCTGCTGCTTTTCACAAATACTGCACTAGTAACTGAAAATATTTTCCACATGTGTACCACATCAATGGCAGCAGTGATACAAGGGCCTTCATTAAAAGCATGGCACAGCAGCAATGAACTTCCATTGCCATGAGACCTACTTGAACATGCATTTGCCATCTCTGTGTGAATGTATAAAATGTTGTTTTAGAAAGAAAAACAACTTTAAAGAAGGATATGCCAGAGGAAGAATCATATTCAGTAGCGGAACAACATGATGCAATGTTCATTTTTTAAAACTCTGGCTGCTGCATACTTGTATGTGAATTTGGTTTAACCCCATAATGTTTTATTCAGTCTGCTGTTTTCCTAATAATTACCTCACATTTCTCTAACTGCTATCAGCTGTTACTTTGTCAACAGGAAAAAAAATCAGTGTTTCTCTTGTTCTTCCCTTTGTTATATCTGCTTTTTGCTATTAAAGTCAGACTACTAGCTGATCCATGAAGCATTGCTGATTCTAATTTTGGTAGAAACTCTGTGGCCCATATTTCTGGCCAGCAGAGAGGCATATGAGAACAGCCTGCTCGCTGAGAGGAGGAATGTAGACAAATGAAGTTAAAAGGGTTGCCTAGAATGATGGGGTTGGTAGACTCCATTCCTTCAGGACAAAACTGGACCACTCTGCTGTCTGAATCAGTGGGACAGCATTTCATTTTCCTGACTAAACAGCTTGCAGAGTTATTATGTCAGATTATCTACTATCTGCAACAAATAAAACAAATAAATAAATAGATTTCTCAGATCTTCAATGCACTGGAAAATAGCAGGGAAATGTTTTGACTCTGAGTGCTTAGAAAAAAAATCTATTTAACCTAGAGCTGTGAGAGCTCGGAAAACCCATGCTTAGGAGTAACTGCTGGCCTCAAATTCTATGTGGTCCAGTGTCTGGGCACCATGTCAGTTCGGGGTGGAGGAAACTACTATCAGGTTCAGCCAGCTACAGTGGCTAATTGCAGTTTGCCCTGTGTGGTGTTCTCAGTGTGCCAGTGTGATTTTTAGATAACTCTTCCATTCAGTATGAGTTTGTAATACAGAATTTAAGGCAGATGGAGTAATGTCTGACCAAACAAGGTTCTTTTCAGGCAGTTTAAGACCACAACATTTGTTAATAATTATTTTTAGTTTCTGATCTAATGACTGTGACACTCATCTGAGCTGAAGTATCCAGACTGCATGACTGGATGCAGAACTACAAGTTGATATTCTCCTGTAAAATCTAAGTCCTAAAACATCATTGATCAGAATGGTAAAAAGTCCACATCTGTCTCCCTTCCATTCCCCCTAATTAGCTTAAGCAAAAGCCAGGGTCTGTTATTTTGTAGGACACCACCTCTCCTTCTGCGCATTAAAAGACCTCTCACATTTATCTCACCTACGCTGGTGTTAGGGCAGTGTAACTCCATTGACTTCACTGGACTCAGTCCTGATCTTCACTGGTGTAACTGAGTACTGAATCAGGCCTATAAACACCTAGACACTTTGAAAAATGAAGATTTATAACTTAAATTTCACTGCCATTCTGTAGCCATCTATGGGGGGAAATGTCTAAGTTCTAGAAGGTAGCGATAACCAGTGGAGAAATCTAAAAAAAAGCACAGTGAAGCGCTTTACCCAGGCCAGCATATGCTACTTGGATTCTGTATTCACAGCCATTCTCTCTTTGAGTGATCTTGCTCTCAGATAAAACATCTGAATCTCCTAACAGACATAGCCAAATGCTGGCAGTGCTCTGACTTACTTCCCATCTCCTCCCTGACAAACATGCTGCATGAATGGCGGAATTTTTCCCAGTAGATATAAAATGAGTTTGTTTACTTAGGCTCAAAACTTTGAGGAACAGCTTGTTTTAGCCCTTTTAGCTCACTTATGTGTGTAAGTAAGATATATTTCCTTACATGACATGTTTGGAATCATTCTCTGATATTTTTCTGCCTTCAGTTGTTTATTTTACTAGCCTGGGATAGGGCCCTCAAGTCTTCTGAGGAAGAATCTGCATCTTTAGGAACTGACAGATTTCAAATGGTCTGCCTGATCTTACATTAAACATCAACTTCAAATAACGAATGTTAAAAAAGATGTTTAAGCTAATTTATTTCCATCTGGAGAACCACAAATACTGACTAAAGCAGTTCAGAAATTCAAATACCTTTCTCAAAGACAATTAATACACTGAATGTTTTCAATACAAAATATGCTGCTCATAGCAACAGATTAACATATAACCAATCATGGCTGGCCTTGCAAACATATCAGAATAGGCAGTCCTGGATATAACTGTGCATTGTCTTCGTATTATGATTGCTACCCAAGATATATTGCATTCTGATAAACGATTGTTTACATTGTTTTGACAATTGGAGAATTTATGAATGAGACCAATTTGCCTGTAGTGATGAACTGAATTGTAAAGGAACCATTAGCAATGATGACACTATTTGAAATTTGTTCAAGAATTAGATTACATTTTTGCTCTCTTTTTAATCAGGAGCAAAAAGCAGCCAAAGAGCATTTATTTCAGCGTAACAAGCATCTGACAGGTCTCATCAAAAGACCTCACTCACAGATTCAAAGTTATAGGTTGGGGTTTTTTTTGTTTTTGTTTTTTTGCTGTGTCAGATTTACATGACCTCCCAAGCAAGAGTATAAAATTAGGGCCAACAACTCATATTTTCCATGGAGAATGTCATGCTCCTTCCGACTGGTATAGCCATAGAGATGAGATGAATTTCACAGCTTGATCACCAATTGTCAGAAAATGCCCACATGTGAGCCCCCATCTGCTCTCATTGTTTGCACGTAAGGCAGAGAGGGGCCCTGTCATGCAACAAGGCTTCACTGAGAAGTTTGGGCATTGAAGGTACTCAGCAGAATTTGGTCCAAAATGCCTTTTCCAGTATAAAGAAAACAAAAACATGGAAAGAAGAAAGTAAACAAAATGTAACATACAATAGGATTTGATGCTTGGGTAGTGATCTGCATAGTTAAAGAAAATGGCTTCTGTGTAAAAGATAACTACAGTCCAAATTACTTTAATGTTGGATTAAGAGGTCCAGATGTTGGGTTCCTCCATTTCTAGGTATCTCAAATGGACCTGATTTTCAGAAGCCAGCTTCCCAGCATTTTCTGAAAATCTGGTCCTTTTACGACATCTCAGTTGGGACACCCAAAAAATTGGGGGCCCCCAAAATCACAAGTCACTTCTGAATTTTTTTTGCCAGAAAGCAGCCTATAGCGGGTGTATCTTCTTTAATAGACCACACTGAACTGAACAAAAATGGCCATCAGTCTCTGAAGACAGGAAAATGCTTAGAATTAAAGGTTCCATACACAGAAAACAAAGGGATAAAAAGCTACATAGCTAAATACATTAAATTTCAAATGGGTATTCAAAAGATTCAAATAAAGTGATTTTTTGAACATAGAAAAAGTCCAAGTCCTCCATGATCTTTGGATGGAACTTTGGTATCCAGTATCTATGACCTTCCAGAGTACCTCTCTCTTTGTGTGGTACCACTTCAACCTGCCTGGGTTTTGAGGCACAGAACTGTTCTGCTCCGAGGTAAAGGTTTATAAGCAAAACCATTTAGGCTGGGATTTTCAGAGGCCTAAGGGAATTAGATGCCCACTTGAAAGTAAATGGCAGTTTAGTGCCTAATTCCCTTGAAACGCCCAGCTTTATTACCTATATTTATATATATCCTGGGTATAGAAATAACTCCACCCCCAAAGCAATAAACAATCAAACACATAAAGAGAAGCCTCCCTTTATGCCCAAGGTAATGGGAGAGGTCTCTCTCTCTCTCTCTGTCTTCTCATCTATTAACTTAACCATTACCTCAAGTCTGTTCTACTCTAAGACTTCCTATCTAACTGAGGGCCAGGTGTTGAAGTACTGAATGGCCTCAACAGTATTTGATCCCAAATGAAAAGTCTAGGGATTGCCTTTTTTCCTGTCTGAGGCAAATAAAGTGGTCTTTATTTTCCAGTTTCCTCAGTGACTAAGGTACTACTTAGTGCTTCAAACACTGCACCAACAAAAAACCATTCAGGCAGGACTCCACCCTGCCACCTACTTAAAGTCCAGCAACCTAAAAGAATAGCCTGTTAAATGAGTCATATTCATACTTAAACAAATCAGTTGAACATCTACACATGTGGTAACCTCCTTTTGTTAGATTTATAGCATTTTATAGCTGTTTGTTATGCATGTGTTGTGAATATAAAATGCACCTGCATTTCTTCTAGAACTGAAATATATTAGAGACTTTGGGATTCTCAGAAGCACTCAGCATTGGCCTAAATGGGCTCCCCTTAAGTCATTGGTAAAATTCTCACTGGCTTCACTGGCAAGAGTTAGGCCAATGCTGAGCACTCTTGAAAATCCCACCCTTGGTTTTCAACGTGTTTCTTGGAAGATGTGAGCATAAAATACCCATTTGTTGGTTGTATAGCATAGCACGTGTCTTCCATACAATGCTTTGAAAATTTAGCCCCATCTTTATAAACTACTGAAGGAAATTATGTCCTCAGTTAAAACATCAATGGAAAGACCCCAACTGACTTCAAAGGGCTTTGGATCAGGCCTATAATGCACAGAAAAGCCTAAAACATGGAAACAGCTAATTTTATTGTTAATGACCAGGGAATTTCAGAAAAGTGATGGCTCTCTAGGATACAAATATGCACAGGTGTAGGTTTGCTTGCTTACAGTTACCAAATCCTTGTAAAATTAAACATTTTGCAAACATCCCTCCTAGCTTCCCCCTGCAGAAAGTTCTTCTTACAAAAAACAAAAATCAATTGCAGTTAATTTGGTTCATACATTACAAAGATTGGCTTGATCTGTTAAGCTGAGTTTTTCTTCTTGGCTCCTGAAGGAAAATAGGAAATGAGTGGCAATATTATGCTCCCCCACACCAGCAAAAGAAGGCAGAATGAAGAAGTGTGGAACTGCAGGGTCTTGTCTACATGGTGCATTAAAGTGCATTAGAAGGGTATGAGTTGTAGAATGTGTGAATGTGCTGCTCTCTTAACTGCCCCACGTAGACCCTGCTGGCATGAACTGAAATGTACTGCCTTAAACTAGTTTTCACCACTTCAACGTCTGTCTATGGCTACAAACACCATGAGAACAGCTCTTCATAGTAAGTTAATGTGAACTTAGGTACATTTTAGTTTACATCAAGAAGGACTATAGAGTGCAGTTGGAGTGCAGATTTTAGAGTGCTCTAAAAATCACATTAATGTGTTTGACTGTACTGTATAGACAAGCCCTAGGGCTATTGGCTTGTGTTCATAGTTTGCCCATTACTATGTGCTGTTGGGCACTTCACTTAACACTTCTGTGCCTCAGTTTGCCCATCTGTCAAATGGGAGTGCTGCTGGAGGATTAACAAATGTTTATTAAGTGCTAAGAGTTCCTCAGATGGGGGATGGAAGGGGGGCAGGGGAAAATGAATCACCAAGTACTTAAGAAACAACTGCGGAAAACCACTAGTAAAACAGAAGCTGAAAGCAAGTAATGCTTTTCAGGAGGTGTTCATACTCTGTGGGTGAAATCCTGACCCTAGTGCAGTCAATGGCAAAACTCCTATTGACGTCAATAGGGGCAGGAATTTGCCCTGTATTTTTAGCCATTTATGTAACTGGCCAGGTTTTGGAGCAGGATGTTAAGGGAATGTGTAACTGAATTAATCTCTCTGCTTTAACAAAAGCCATTTCCTGTGATCATTTGGTGACCCCAAAGTAACAGTGAGAAAGGAGTGGCAGGGACACAGGCAGGAGGAGCTGTGCCAAGAAGGCCTTTACAGCATACAATCCATAACTCAAACTTTGGGTGCTCTCTCTCAGCTGCTTTGTTTTTGCTCTGACCCCTAATTGCCATAATCTCCTCGTTGCTGGAAATCCGAAGTTAAAGTTCCATCTTCCAAATAGTAGAAAGTGGTAAAATGCACAGTTCAGGAAACCCAAACAACCTTAATTCTGCCCTTTGACCTCATGTAAGTTTCACACATTGGCTGCAAGAGGTAGACATTTTTATGACGGTGCTGGCAGCCATTTTTATTTGTATGAGCCTGGGATCTCTGGAGCACATAGCTTTGGCTCTGTACATATGTTTCTATGATGCAAGTATGATTTCTCTAGACCCTGTTCCCTGGCACATACATTTAGTAAGTATTTATCCACAGCGGAACTGTCATTGGGCCAGAAGGAGAGAGGGAATGACTCTGTAGCCTGGTGGTTAGGGCACCCACCTAGGAGGTGGGAGACTCAAAGTCCAGTCCCCCTGCTCCAATCACTTTTTCCACAGTAGAACAGCTTCAGCATGAGAGATTGAGGGTGCCCTGCATCCGTATATCCTAGAGCTCAGAGAACTTTTTTGAGAGATTGGAGACCCCTGTATGGATTTTTTCTTCTCCTGAGGCATAGGAAGGAAATTGAATCTGGGTCTCACACATCTCAGGTAAGTGCTCTAATCACTGGGTTAAACATTATAAGGTCACCATCACTCCCACCCCTTTTTTTTGTGGAGTGAGGCACAAGATACATGCTCACAAGAAATTACTTGGATGGCTAAGGTGCCTGACTGCAGGAGATGGCTCCTGTTCAAGATAGCTAAGCAGAGATAAGTGCTTCCCTGGACTTAGGTGCCTATGTCCAGAAGAGGGGAAGGGTTTAGGACACACACTGCTTGTCAGCATCTCCCATTGGCTAGTTTAGGTGGCTTCCTACCTAGTGTGCTTGTGGCTTGCATTCTCTACGTCTATCTCTCTCCATTCATTGTGTGGGAGCCTAGGTGCTTAATGTGATGAGATCCCCAGGGTGCAGCCTGGGACTGTGGGACCGCTGTGCCCCCTTAACTCTCCATGCTCGGCTGTCTCTCACAATGCTTTGCTAGTGACAAGCAACAAACCCGTCCAGGTGTTATCACTCACCATAACCGCATGTGGAGCCCCACACTCAGCTAGATTGCATGAATGCTCCCAGAGCCACTCATGCATCACACAGAGAAGACACCAGCCAAATTCCCCCCAGCTCATAGCCTTGCACCTCAGGAATATACCAACTTGCATGCTCAAGACCCTTTCTTGAGCAATGCAAGTTTATTAATTGGTTCACCACTTCATCAATCGAAAGTGGATATACACCAGCCTTTGTAAACCTGAGCAGATTTACCAAGCACTTCAGGCAAACTCACTGGCAAAGATAAACAGTAAAACAAGTTTACTGACTACAAAAGATAGATTTTAAGTGATTATAAGTGATAAACAAAAAGTTACAGTGGTTACCAAAATAAAATAAAATATAAGCACGCAGTCTAAACTCTCAACCCTATTAGACTGAGCAACATCTAGATTAAGCAATTTTTCTCACACCACTGGATACTGCAATTCATAGTACACAGGTTTCATCCTTGAAACCTGGGCCAGTCTCCTCTGTTGTAGTCTTCAGTCTTCTGAGTGTCCTTGTTGCTTGCAGAATAGGTGGAGGCAGGGGAAAAGGCCAAGCATGGGGCTTCTGTGTTCTGTTTTATACTCGGATTCCATGTGCTTGGAGAACATATGTCCAGGCATATCTACTAAGCATTGCTGAGTCCCCAGGCAAGGTTGAGCAATTCCCTGGGTGTGGTCTTGTGCAAGTGAGTCATTTAATTGTAACTCCCTTGCTAGACAATAGCTGTTGATGGTTGTTTGACACTCACCTGGGCGTTGGTTACTTTTACTTGCTGTTGTCTCTGGGAAGCTAATATCTGGTGAATTCCGCAACTTACAGCATGTTTTTAGTGACAACCATACAACACAATCTCATAACTTCATATGCACTAATGATATACGTAGTTAGATAGAACAATGACTTTCAGCAGATGATAACCTTTCCCCTGATACCTCACATGGCATGCTTTTTTATGCAATGTCACAATTATATATAGATGAGAAACATGGGGGTTACAGGGAGCTCCGCTGACGTATAGTGTGTCACACTTAACTCAGCCTTTTTGGATCCCAGTGTTGTTCCTGTGATTTTTCTAGGTGCCTAAAAATTAGGCATTGCAGTGCTGAGCCTTGGAACAACAGGTCTGGGTCAACAAGTCAAGCTGCATTCTTTCCATCTCATGGATCATCACCAGAAACAAGGGGGGTTGTGCATGCCAAATTGGGTCAATAGCTACACCTGCACAACCCATTGTACTCAGATTATGCTCTCAGTGCCACCTATGCAATATTCAAAACCCTGAGTCTGTAAAACTATGTGGAAATCTCATGATAAAAGGATGTTTTGTGAAATTTTCACCACTTCAACGTCTATCTGTGGCCAGGAATAGCATGAGAACAGCTCTTTGTGAAGGCTTTTAGCACTTTTTGTTCTTGCCTTAGGTAGAGACAGGAAATTAAAAAGAAAGAAGCTTTTAGCTTGAGTTCCATTATGGAGATGTGTGAAGGTTGAGACCAAGGGAGGAAGATGGATGAGAGTCTTACACTTTCTCCACTGATGCATCCATTGCTAGTTTCAAATATTTCCCTTATCCCTCCCTTATCAACACAAATAAGTAGTTAGTTCATTTCTTATGTAGGAATGCACAATTTGTTTTGCTCTAACATCAAAGCACATAAACAGAGAATGAGGTGGATTACAAGACAACCTTGTTCCTCATTATTCAGTTCTTCCTTCAGGTCAGCAGGACATATTTCAGCCCCCCAAAGAGAAGGTGGCATCTTGTCTTTCAAATGTTGAGAAAGCTGGAAGAGAGGCTGGTCTCTTTCTCCCAGGCAGGCTAACATTATTACACTCTCAGTTATTTGAAAATTGTTCAGCACTTGTATGATCTGATGAGATTTATGTTTTGGGTTGGTTCAGTGACTCAAGACATATCTTTTAAAACATGAACAAAATAATGTCACATTTGCTCTATCTCATCCCACTGAACAATCCGGGAACAAATCTGGTACATTTCTGAATGCTGTTTTTTAAAAGACTGAATTCAAACAGTATTTTGTGCTCCCTTTTCACTAAATTAACAATGGCACAGAGAGGTAATTTAATCAGCTCAAAGATACCTTTTATATTATGACAAACCTGTGCACCTCCAGGGTGCTCATCTGCCAAAGAGCACATTTTATATGTCAGTCAGATGTGTGAAAACTTGCCAGTATTTTTGTGGTGTCTATAGCATGGTATTTATGATAAAAGCTAAGTACAATCAAGAGAAACAAACGAGATTCTGTGCTCTTTCTCCAAACCTGGGAAATTAAACAGCACAGGCTGGACAGATCCTCAGTGATTATAAATCAGCATAGATTCACTGAAGACAATGGGGCAGTGTTGATTTACACCAGTGGAAAGAATTTGGCTCCAGATCTCTGTATGGAAGTGGCCATACTGAACCTAGGACACTACTGAAGAAAGTATTGTTTGCAGTATTCTAACCATTTGGTATGAGTGAAGCTTTCTAACAGGAGAACAATGAAAAAGATGAAAGAAGCCAGACAATGAAACAATCATTTAAAAAGAACTTTCTTTAAAAAGAATCATTTAAAAAGTTCATTTAAAAAGAACTTTCTTTTTAGTCCTCTGCCAAGTGCAATGGAGATAACTAGTGTGCAGGCTTCACAAGCTGCCCCTCAATCTGGACCTGTGGAGGTGAGAGAGAGGGAGAAAGCAGAACAATGAAGCAAAGAGAGACAATGAAAAATCAGGGCAAAGATGAAGACAATGAGAAAACTTTGCAAACGTGCTTCTGGAGCCCACACCCTTATGGGTTTGATCTTTCTCCCAATGAAGTCAATGCCAAGTCTCCTATTGAATTCAGTGTGCAGAATCAGACACTTAAGACCAATTACATGTATTCAGATTTATACAGTTTTGTCAACATAAGGCAACACTTGTCGACAAAACATTGGCAGTGTACACACTGCAATGCTCCTCCTGCTGGTTTAACTTTCTTGTTATGCCGACATAATAAAACTCTCTCGATAAGCAGCATAGAGGTTAGGCCAATGCAGTTAGAGCGACGCAGTGTCAATGTAGACACAAAGTTGCTTATGTCACCCTAAGTGGCTTCCTGGAGGTATGCCACAATGCCTACCATGACTGCTCTGGTCACCATTTTGAACTCCACTGCCCTGCAGCCAGGTACACAGGCATGCGCCTCTCCCCTTTTAAAGCCACAGGAAGTTTTGAAATTGTTTTTCCTGTTTGCTCGGTATGGAGAGCTCACTGCCCAGCAGAGCATGCCGGCTCCACGCAGCAAATGCACTCCTACCTGGAGTATGTGGGAGGTGTTGGATCTCCTGGGTCTGTGGGGAGAGGAGGCTGTGGGTAGAAATTACAGTAGGGAGAGAGGGGGAGAGAATCACAAGGACCTCCCTACATTTGACCCCCCATTCCATGTATCTTCCAGGTCCACAGCAGTACCCAAGGCACTCCACCCCACAGGAGCCACACATACACTCAGCTGTGAGGGCCTTGTTGGTGTACGTGCTTGTGAATTCCCTGTCCCTTCCTCTTTAAAGATACTCTCCCCTGCATGCATGAAGTTTACCTCAGCATTACATAGCTATGTTTACTTGGGTGTGGAATAAAAATCTACGTATGGAAACTGAATTTATCTTTGTTATTTGCTATCACATGGTGACTGCTGCTAACAGTCAAGACAATAGTAATAGGTGCATGTGCATTGTTACAGTTGGGCACATGCACCAATCATTACAAGGGTCATAACACGGTGCAAACAAGCAATGCCAGGCTCAGCACACTACAGCAACACACATTACTGTGGCTCGTTGTTAAAATGCTCCTTAAAGGCCTCTCTCAGCCAAATAGGCAGCCCATCCCCCACTGAAGTCCTCTTATAGCCTTGTGTTCATAACGCACAGCACAATACATGCTTTCTGACAGAGATGGCAGGCTCACAACTTACCAAGGCAAGAAAAGTGTCTGGAAACCTAATAGAATGCTCATGGAACGATGGAATTGAAAAACGCTGAACTTGCCCCCATGAGGCATTGCAAACCCTTCCCAAAACACCCTGCGGCCAGTTGCACAGTGGGATAGCTACCCATGATGCGCTGCTCTCTGTGTCGATGCAAGAGCTGCTACTGTGGATGTGCTCACCGACACAAGGAGTGTAGTGTGGACATGCAACAATGGTTTAAATGCAGTGGTGGCTGTAACTTAAGTTGACTTAACTTTGTAGTGCAGACATAGCCTTCGAAACAACATGTTTGAAATTAGATTCTTTTGTCACCTGATGAAGCTTAAGATTCTGGCTTTCCTCCTTGTGTCAGTTCATGACCCCCAAAACACCATCATAAGGAATTCAGGAGCATGCTTTTAAAAATATTATTTTGCTATCTTTGAGTGCTACTGTAGAAAGGCAGAGCCAAAAACTCAATATTTGTCCAAAAGCTTTGCTGTTCTTCTGTCAATATTAATGGTAACAGGGAAGAAATCGCTGAAGGTCTGACTAGACTAAGATTAGACATTTTAAAACCCTTGTGTGGACAGGGCAAGTTGTGTTTTAATATGTTAGCTGGTCATGGGGAACACTAGGTTTCCCCTAGGGTTCACATTGATCAGTGTTAGCTAAAACATGCAGTGGCGGCAGGTTTGTGTAATTTTTGGTGGTGCCTAGAACGAGTTCAAGTCCCGTCCCACCCCCGACACATCTGCCTTGTAAGCTGATGTATATTTTCTAAAATAATGTAAAAATGGACTGAAAACAGTAAGCATTTAACAGTTTCCCTATATTGCACAATATCACTATCGTAAGGACAATTTATTTAACTAAGAATATCAACTTTATTCATACTCTTTTGAATATGGAAACAACCAAGCACTCTGGGATCAAGAACCCTCAACAGCAAAAAGCTCTGTCTAATTCACTATTGTACTCCAACCACGTAAATCTTGATAGACAAGACTGAGGAAAGCTCCTTTGCTTATCTTTTTGATTTGCCACATGTTTGTTTTGTATAACTTCAGTTTGCAAGCTGGGTGTCGAACTCAGGCCATCACTTGATGAATTACCCTTTTGTTCTTTTTCTCTGGGTAACTTTATTAAGTTATTATTTATCCATCATTGATTATTATTAAACAAAATTAATGGGTGGGACCAAGGGGTTTGGGGTGTGGTGGGGGCTCAGGGCTAGGGCAGAGGGTTGGAGTGTGGACATGAGGGCTGCGGGGTGGGGCTGGGGATGAGGGGTTCACAGTGCAGGAGGGGGCTGAGGGCTAGGGTCAGGGGGGTGAGGGCTCTGGTGGGGGTGCAGGCTCTGGGGTGGGGCTGAGTGGGGGATGAGGAGTTCAAACTTTGGGGTGCAGCAGGGAGGCTGCCCCAGGGCTGAGGCCAGTGAGAACTCCCCCCAGCCCTCTCTCTGCCTGCAGCAGCGAGCTCCGGTGGAGGGACCCCGCTTTGTTCCCCCTCCCCCCAGCACAATACTCACCCAAGCCCCAGGCTGCTGCTCAGGAGGTCCAGACAGGATAAACCCCCTCAGAGGTGTCTGCTGGGGGGGCGGGGGGGAGGTTTGCTATGCTGCTGAGGATCCTGACCTCCTCCCTGCACAGGTGCAGCAGCCAGCCTGCTGCCAGCGCCGCTCCCTTAGCTGGCAGTGGCCGGCGAGGGAGTGCAGCGTGGAGCTGCAGGGGGCAGCCGCCCGGTGCCCAGGGCGCAAGTGAGGCAGGGACACTCGGAGGAGGTGTGTGGGGTGGCAGGTGGGGCCGGGGGAGAGACCCAGCCATGAACATTGTTGGGGCCGGGCCCCCAGGGGCCTGAATTTGCTGGAGCACGGGCACCACAGGCCCATACAACTCGCCGCCCCTGAAAACATGGTCGTTCATATGACTTGAACACACTTTTTATCTCACGCTAAAGAAACCCAGAAAGGAGATTGAAAAATAAATTGGATCAGACAGAAGAGAAAGGAACAAAAACAGCAAAATGCAGGAAAGCTCCATAAAGGAAAAATAATGGAGAATTTTGGCAGAGAAAGTCCACAGCCAAAAATGTATATGTAAGAATTTCCGAAATCAACAAGCAGAACATGATGGGGGGGGGGGGGGGGACTGATAAGTTACTTTCACTTTAGAATATGACACCTTTACAGAATGTCTCAGAACAGAAGAAACCCTGTTCCTCTCTACTGGGAATAAGACACCTTTGTAATGACCCATCCAAGTCTTAGCCTGCTTTACACGGGTTCCTGAAAAAGCCTTGCCCTTGCTGCTCCATGCCATGATTGGGCAAAAGGGCAGCTGCCACTTAAGTCTCTGGTGACAGTGGGGCCTTCCATCCACCATCCTTTGGGATGCTGCAGGTTGTCTCAAGATATCAAGCTCTTGGTTGCTAAGCTGCTTCTCTTCAAAAGCAGCCACTGAAGTGTAACAGAAATGGGGACTGTTTTGCTCCTCCCAATGATGTGTACAGAGCTTGACACAAGGTACTAGATCCTGAAGGCAGAAAAGAATATAAACAGTTTTAGGAAAGAATGTGGAAGAAAGTAATAAAAGCAAAAGGGAATATTGATAATGTTTAGAAAAACAAATAGAACTCATATAGTTATAGGGAAGAACAGGAGTTAGTGCAATGCTTTTCAGTGAGAAAGCAAAATGTGAAACAATTCTGACTTTATATATAGGGGAGCTTATTTTCTACACATTGTAGCAGTGCACCTATGCTCAACAAGGACAGCAGCTGGCAATGAAATCCTTGTGAAGAAGCTTTCCAGTGCTAGCTTCTGATTCTGGCCACTCAAAGTAATTACGTATGTCAGTGGCAATATTTGCATTACCCTAGGGCATGTCTACACTTCAATACAGTACCTGTGGCTTGCCCAGGTCAGCTGACTTGGGATTGTAGGGCTTTGGCTGCAGGGCTATACAATTGTAGTGTAGACATTTGGGCTTGGGCTGGAGACTGGGCTCTGAGACCCTTCCTCTTTGTGGTGTCCCAGAACCTGGGCTCCAGTGAAGCCCAAATGTCTACACTGCAATTTTATAGCCCCGCAGCCTGAGCCCTGTGAGCCTGAGTCAGCTGACACAGGCCAGCTGTGGGTTATGACAGCATAGCTCTACTCTCAGAGAAGGTATTGCCACAAGGGATGCACTATGCACATTGCTAGCAGTAAAAGCCATTTCTGGGTCTATAGAGAATGTCCCAGAATGCAGGGCTATAGGATCAGACCTAATCAATTTACCTACCTTGAAACTGACAGTTCACCAACCTGACAAATCCTTGATGAAGAGCATGTAGGGTTAGGATACGAGCAAATAATATAAAGTGAAAACTAATACTAGGGTAAATCTACATAAAAATCACAGGCCAAAATCTCAGCGAGTATAGATCAGCATAACACCATAGAAGAAGCCAGAATCACTGAAGTCAGTGGAGCTATGCCAATTTATACCAGCTGAGATTCTAGCCTCACAAGGGTTTAGACCAGATAAAGAAAAAAACAGGAATGATAGAATAGTGAAGCATAACTCTTCATCTGGGGCAGAGGGGAGTGGGAGGGAGAAAAACCTACTCACAATGTGCTTTGTGTGGTTTCATGTCATCATCATCATCATCAGTCTGTGGCAAAGAATTGGAGGGCGTGTGTAGAGCTGGAGTCTCCAAAAGGTGAAGCTGTCCCAGTGTATGAGAAATCTGAGAATGAGCAAGTGGCAATGTGCAACGGATCAAATGGGATGTGATGACAGCAAATTACTAATATAACGAGGACTGTGTGTAATAAATTGTTTTACTGTGATAACTTGATTCTTCTGAAACAAAAGAGATGCACTCTTCTACATCATTGCTGAAGTGTAAAAAGTATCTTATCTGGGGCTTCAGATTATAACAAATATTTCTTTAACCATAAGGTCAATATTTTCACCTTTTGGATTTAGATTAATCTAAGTCAAATACTATTTGGGTACCTTATCTGCTTACATTTGGGGAGTTTAAAATGAAGTTCCAACTAAAATTAATGGGCCAGATTCTAAGCTGCATTGAACATAGGACTGGAAGGCACCTTCTAGGTCATCAAGCCTAGTCTCCTGCTATCGCAGGCTACTATGTTTTGTAATCCTTTTAATAAGTGTATGAAGTTCAGTCTTAAAAACAGTTAGATTTCCTGCCCCCACTTTTCCTATTGGTAGGCTGTTCCAGAACTTAATGGAACTGAGCTCAGAGCAAACTGGATGGGTGGGAGACAAAGGTGGATTTAAGACCTCTTTACTTCCCTCTCTCCACCACTCCTGGGGCTAGCGGCTACTAGCTGTGGGTGTAGGGGCTGGCAACCAGTTTCAATGACTGGAAATTTCAGGGGCACAAGGATGCCCAGACCTTGCCCTCTTCCCCTGCCTACACTTTACATTTGGGTAAAGAAGTAATATTGAAGTAAGAGAAATTCCCTATTGGCTAGATCCTCCAATGTTGTGCCAGCAGATCAGTGCAATGTGGCTGGGCCAAGATCTCTCATTTGATAACAGAAGTCTTCGGGGTCATCAATCCTAACTCTGCTCTATGAGGAAGTAGCGATATTATAACCTGTGGGCAAAGGTCCACCTAAGGAAGAAAACTTGTCTACTGTTCCAGCTAGAAGGATGAACGAGTTCTCTAGTAGCTTCCTCAACTCAATATTTGTTATACAAACCAAGTTGTCAGTTATATGTCACTGATAAAGAAGGCTGACAGTAACAGAGTTTGCCCATATGGAGAAGCAGTATATGTGTGTGTATATGCCAGTTCCTTCCTGCCAACATATTTAATCATTTGTACGCAACACTATGCCAAACATTAACAATGTAACGGTGTTAAGTGCATATGGAAATAAAGTGACTAATTATACCCATTTTTATTTTCTCATTCATTAAGGAGTTATGCTGGGACAGAACGTGAAATGGACCTGACTGAGGATTACAGAAAAGTAAGAGCTGAGTTAATCCAATATCTCCATTTGTTATGGACTATTTCTGTATCACTCTTGTTTCCTGGTAATAATACTTTGCATTTCCACAGTGTTGTTTATCTGGAGATTTCAAAGTGCATTTACAAACATTCAGTAAATAGGTAAGAATTCTTATATCCATTTTTACAGAAGGGGAAACTGCAGTAAAAGCAAGTATAGGTACCAACCTTTGAACATGTTGGCTTTAAGTTGGGCCCTGCCTACATTAGAAACATTTACACGAGGAAAATTACATTACTGGTGCAACACCCTAATGAAGATGCACTACACCAGTGTAAAACAGGATTTACACCAGTGCAGTTTACTTCACTGCACTTTTTTAGTTAGTTTAGTACTGATACTCTGTTCAGCCCTGTATGGTACACAAAAATTAAGGCAGTCCCTGACTTGACTTTCCCCTTCTGCGCTGAATCACTCAACTGGTTCTCCCCATTTCACCCTATCCTATAACTGCAGTGTCCTTTAGGTATCTATTCCATAGTTCCCAGCACCGGTTCCAGTAGTGCATTGTAGGAGAATTCACAAGACCACTGTTGCACTGTGGTACAATAGCATGAGGAACTTGCACTAAAATAACTGTGGCTGACCAGCTGAGGCACAAATGGTATTCAGCCCTGCTGAAGCACTGTCCACTCCAAATGGTATTTAGCTACCCATAAAACTGCTTGGAGCACTTTTGTGTGTGGATGAAAAATGTTTTATATACAATTAGGTGGAAGAAAATATCACATAGCATAGTAAATTTCTCTAGTATATTCAAGGCCCTACTCATCCACTCTTTCCTCTTATCGTGTTACCCTCTGCCAATGTCACCCTCATCTGGTGATTTGATAGCATCTCACACAAGCATCTCTATGCCCTCTTCAATACAGCGCCTTATGCATCAAACACCTTCTCTGAACGAACCTATCAAACTATTGCACTCCTCTCAAGACCCACCTCTACTGCACAGCAATTAAGAGTGGCTTTGGGGCAGACAGAGATAATTATAAATAAAGTATGTGCCAACTAACAGAAACATTCAGTTGTATGTATTTGATCATATCCCTCTTGTCTCACCTTTCACATGTCTCCTGTCATTGTGGGTAGGGACCAGAATTTCATGTTTTTGTACAGTATCTGCAACTTTGATCCAGACTGGGGACTCTGGCCACGAATGTGAAATACATGTTAAATAATAATAATAAAGTACACTGTAAGTCTGTCCCTGTGTCCATGAATGAGATGTCACACAGCAGTAGCTGCCTGCAAAGTGCAACTCATGCTGTTGAATCTATTTGAGCAATCTATTGGATGTCTACATTTGCATAATGTTTGTAACCTTGACTTGGTGTTGGGTTCATTAGTCCTTAAATACAAGTAAGGTGGTGTGGGGTTCCCCCCCCCCAGCCAAACTGTTCGCTCAATAGTCCACTGTTATTGGAGTTTAGTTGATTTGCGTTTCGGTGGAGAATTGTGTCATGCAAATCATGAATGCTATCAGAGTTTATCTTACACTAGATACTTATCTTAATGTACCTTAGTTTCATTGGAAAAGTTTTCAGAGGTAGAAATCATTTAAGACTACATATTAAGGGATAATAATAAATGGATGGGTTTACAGACATTTGACTGAACACAGAGATGAACCTTTTACTACTATTGAATGTATGAACTGAAAATAAGATGTAATCAGCTTATGTATTGGATCAATTCATTCTCTAGGAAAATTTGGCATTGCACAGATACAACCCACAATGACTTTCTTTACAGAAACGTACGGGAACATCTTTAAGGGTAAACAGCAAAAATATTTTTTCAATAAGAAAAGAATAAACACACCTCCCCAAAACCTGGTTATAATGGGAATAATCTTAGCCAAGGATATTTCTCTGAGAATTAATAACCAACTGGGGTTAATGGTCATTGGCTTCACCTTAGGCCCTCAATTAATCCTTGAACCTCAACTGTTACTACTTAATTGACTTAGTTTCATTTCATTTTAACATTTCAAAGTGATCTCCCTAGAATCACACTGACAGAGTAACATGGTCTCTGTAGATGTGCACTGACATGGTTTCAATATTGTTATATTGTCTCCATACACTTGCATTGACATTTCATTTTGTTTTGACATCACAATGCCACATCCATGGATCTGTGCAGATGACATGAGATTGTTCAGATTAGGGTAAAGCCAGTCCAAGAGAGTGGGAAACTAGTATTTTATAGAATGCAAACAAACTGCAGCACATGAGCTCACTTAAAGGCTATTAAAAACTAGACTGATTAATATAGTCAATTTGAACAGCATTTCAGTGTACTTTAAACAAAAAATCATAACTAAACTATCTCAAAAAATTAAAAAAAACCCACGTCACTTTCCTAAACCTGTCTCTTCACTTAGATCAACTGCAACTATTGAGACACGGTTAAGAGGTTAGTGGCCTGAGAACTATACCAGTTAATTTATTAAAGAAAAGAAAATTGATATTACATTTCATGTTTATTATAGGCTGCAAATAAATTATGTATATCTCAGGCATTCCCAATAATTAGTATCAAAACAATTAACTGAGTACTGTACGATGCAATTCCAAATCAAGATAAAATTCTTTGTATAAACTGAAATAGTTAAGCCAGCAACGTGAGGTTTTTCCTATAATGTGGAAAAGTTTAGAGAGGCCTTTTGAAGTGCTTTGATCAAGCTCTAAAATAATTTTAGTGGATTACTATTGTACTAAAATGATAATTTATAGTAGCTGACCTAAGCTGCTCTTTGTATAACAGCCATACATGAAACAATAGCAGGAAAGTGAAAAACACAAGGGGAACTAAAGTTGCTCTGTTTATTATTTAGCTCATAATTACATCTTCCTTATTTAATCTTTTGAATCCTGGCATGTTCTTAATAATACAGGTTCAAATAATATTTACTACACACAAGAGGGTTAGTTTTGAGTAACACATTTAGACTATCCAAACTTTGTGTAACTTGTGACCTTTCCCTAACCTAAGCAAGGTCTATTTTATACAGATTGTACTAGATAGACAGTTCCTCTGTAAATGGTAAAGTTGCCGCCAAGCTCCCATTGTTAGCCATTTACTTCATTTTTCAGCAAGGCATACTTTTAATTCCTATCACCCAGCTGTAAGGAGCCTTCTTTAGTTTTCTTCTCGTCAACTTCACGTAACAGGGGTTTCTCTTAGCAGACTGCAAAACCCACTGGAAGTGGCACTCTGCAGTTTAGATAAACAAACTAGGAATAGTGCTTTTTTAAATTCTTGTAGGCAACTTGCTATTGTAATTCACAACATTTGATCAGCATTCATAGTAACAAACATGTTTGTTATCTATTCTCCGAAACAACAATGGTGCAATTCTTCAACACCTACCTTGAGTAACACTTACTAGCTACTGACATTGCTGGGCCAGAGTCTCTCCTCCAGTACTGTCCCCTTTTATAAAGGGACCAGGGTCTAATTGCAGATGACCTATTGAGAATTACTCCAACACGGTTGTTATTTCAGCTGGCATAAAGTTTGCAGAACCAGCTCCTATGCCAACCATTTATTAAAGGAGGAAAGGGCAGTTAGAGGGGCAGAGAGGAGTTGGGCTCAATTCCGTCAATTCTCAGCAGGCATATGGTTTTCTAGGAACCATAGCTAACACTGCTTATTTAGAGCAGTCTCTAGGCTGCCAAAGCAGCTGCAGCTTGAGAATCAGGTCGCTGTAACTGACCCTTGGATGGTCCTTGGTTCTGTGCTGAGCAAAGCATCCTCAAGCTGAGTAAGGACTGCAGAATCATATCTTTTCATTTTTAATAACTGAAATCTTAATTTTGACCATACATATTTTCTCACAGCCAAGATAGTTTTCAACAGAAACTTTCTTCCATATAGCTAAGACCCATTAGATAAGTATAGGATTTACCATATTGGATCATGCCATTGTTCCATCGACTCCATCATCAGCACCTGGAAGTGACCTATATGTGACACTTCAGAGGGAGGTAAAACCTCACCCGCTGCACTCAACTAGCTGGGGAATGCTGTACATGGAGATCTGGGTCATTTCCACCAAAATTAAATTATAATTATGAAACATTCTGCATTATATGGTAGTTTGGCCTGAATGCACACAGGATATGAAATAAAGATAGCGTTTTTCAGCCACAGAACTTTCATCAGAAGCCATCTGTAGAGACAAAAGTAATGAGTAGAGAAAGGGGTATTCAAATGGGAAAAGGACTAATGAGAGGCTTTTGGACCACAAATAAGAACTGGCTATACAATATGGAAAACAAAGAAGGAAGGATGAAAAAGGATATGGAAAGAACTATGAAGTGCCTTGTTAAATAAGAAGAGATGGCAAATCAATTACACGAAGAGGTGTACAGAGAGGGCAAGGTAAGGGAATTAAGAAGTAGCAAGAGTAAGTAAATACAATAAAACAAGAAACAAAGTATTAATTTACTGTGCACATACTTGAAGTGAAATAGTGACAAGGTATCAACAGGTTTAAAATATATGCACCTGTCGGTTCACCTTTCCATGTAGCCCAGATTTTTACTATTTACACCAAGCTTTTTGGTTTTGAGCTGGCTTTAGAGGAACTATTATTTATCCCGAGAATGCAGGAAAGATAATTAGTTTGTTCTGTTTAACCCAGACTCTGTCATTTTCAGCGTGACCTGTATGCCTGTGTGCCATTCCTGCTGGACCAGGAAGTTTTACTTCCATATTGAACTCATTGCACACAATCGTATCAATTTCTAAGGCTTGGAGCAGGCAGTATTACAGCGTTTGTAAGAGCAGATGCTTGATAAGTCTATATATGCCAGTGAGACCATCATTCAGTTTTATGCACACTTCTGTTTTCTGGCTTGGCATAATTCATTAGCACCACTGCAGCATACTCCATAGAATTGGATTTGGCTGCAGTGCTCAGGTTCTAATGACGATAGCATTGTAAAAAAAGCAGTAGTTTCTCCTTTTTATTCTTAGAATTGATATTTACATCTGATAAACTGAGAAAATACACAGAGAACATTTACAACATACAAGTAGGAATAACAATGCGGTTTTATTTTTTTAATGTTTTGTACTTACCATTTAAAATGGTGGCACACAGTATAATAAGGTTTGTGATAGCAAGGCTTGCTAGGACAGCACATGCAATTGGAATTAGCAGAGCACATACGTTTTTATGGCTTATTTCATCAGCATTTGAATACACAGATTTTAAGAGGGTCAATATATAAAGGAATGGTCAAAGCTCTGATTAAGGACTCCACTATTGCCTTTCAAGCTGTTACACTGCAGCATCAGGTAGGGGAAAAACAAACAAATACTGTACAAGCATAACCTTATTTTTATTTGTGCACCCTCAACATTGTTATATTTGTTTTTATATTAAACAAATTAAAGATTCAATGAGGGCTGAACAGAATTTTCAACATCTGTGTAGATAAATGTAATTTATTCAAAAAGAAAAAGTAGTACAGGGCATCTTGTAAAGACTGTTTGAAATGATTTCATACAACACAATGCACAGACATTAGCTAAAATAGATTCAGTTTTGTCCTTAAAACCTGCTTCATGTAGGCAGTTATTGCTTTGAGTTTCTAATGGAACAATGGTTGATTATTACTTTCTTTTTTTCTATTCTTGATTTTACACATGCTACTAACCTAAACCAGAGTTGTATGTCCCAGGGGCAGTTGCACCCTAAATGTTGCTTCTGTGTAGCCTTAGGGAGGTACACTCTGCAGATTGCTTCTGCCTATCTTTATGTGCAGACTCATAAAGCCTATCAGGTAAAAATAAAGTAAGTGTAATAGTTGAAACATAAATGAGTTACAAGTGTTTGGAAAAAAAAAAAAAGGATTCATTGAAAATTGGTATTTCTAAAGTAACATTCAGAAACAGTAAGATAATCTTTGCCATGTAGGTAACTCATGGTATTGTGGCAACGCTAGTGTACTCTTGCCTGTACAGCAAAGGATGTATCAATACTATTAAAGCTATTTTTTCCTAGAGGAAAAAAAAAAAAGAAGGGATTTCTAAATTGGCCGTATAAACAAAATTCATGCTAAAACTTGGCACAAAGTTCAGTATAAAAGTGAGATTTGAAAGTTTGTTTTAAAATAAGCTGTGTAGTTGTTTTAAAGTTAAAAAAGTGGTTTCATACACTTTCTTTGCATCTCTTACTTTGGATTGAAAATTTGTGCACAATTTCAAAATATTACAGACCCCAAACAGCTTCTCTGTTGAGATTCTGAGAGCTTCTGTTACTCAAGAGAAGCTGAGTATGCAACTCAACTTCCTATTCTGAGAGGAATTTCCCTTTGGGAGTGGTAGTTTTATGAGACTTCTTATCAAATCCCCTTCCCAAAATGGAGTCTATAGCTTTGTTTGGCTCTTGTGATTGGTTAGAGAAGAGATGTTCAGCATTTGTGGTGTTTCTATCAGCTTCCTCAAAAATTAATTTTTTCCCTGGCTGACTGTTAGGAAGGAAAGGGTCTTAAAAAGGCTACCAGCCCAAAGAGATGTCTTGTCTGACCATCTCTTAGCTGTGAGAGCAGAAGTTAGGCTGAACACGACCCCTCTTTTCTGTGGTGATGAGTGTAAAAAGATGACGAGAAAGGAGCCCTCACAATTTCTATAATGGTGGAAGCCCACCGCCATCTCTAGACACTTCCAGCCTTGGCAGTTCCATCAGGAAGAAGAGAATAGGAAACAATAGCACTCAGGAGATGGTGTGCTTATTTAGATGAATTCTCCATCCAACAAATCCAGTAGGAAGCAGTGTTTACCTTTTGGTTCTCTCCTTGCACACCAGGCTGATACTCTCAGAATACATCAACCAGGTACAAAGTTTTATACACGGTCTTCTTGGATTTCACGTGCCAGAAAACTGCACATCATGAGGCCTACGCAGATCTACTCAAATTATTTGCTTAAAATCAACCAAGGAAAAGATCCATCAGTAGAGATTTCTAGGATATGCCAAAAATGCTGAAAGAGGTCAATGTGCTTTACCAATTATTTTTAATACTTTTTAAGGTACACATTAGTATGCACCACACATTTTCCCAAATATATATATATATATATATATATATATATATATATACACACACACACACACACACAAGATAAATGCTGACTCTTTTTAAGGAAAAATATTTTTAAAAAATTGAATGTCAGATTCTTTTGTTTTTAAGCAAACATTTACAAATGAGGAAATTCATGCACCAATCATTATATTAGAATAATAGTAGCTGTCTGGCTTAATGCTACAAAAGCCAGGAAATTCAGAGTGCAAACAAGGCATTAAAGATGATGTGATCCTCTTTTACCATATGAATTGCACCAAGTGACACAATGTGAGTGTTAAGTAGGGAGTTTCAGCCTTAACCAAATTTCCTGGCTTGTGTGTGTGTTTGAGCCAGATCTTTAATATTTAACGAAGTTATGTGAGAGAAAACAGAAAGCACTTTCTTTAAGATGACTCCATAACACAGGGAGGAGAATTGAAAGTCACACCTTTCAGCCTCCACATTTTTTCTTTTGTTTAGTATGTAAGGAGAAGCCATCCGGAAGGAAGAAAGATTATGACTATCTATAAACTAACTGTTTGACAGAGACAGAACTGCTGATAATGAGTGGGTTGTGTCTGTAGTTTTTGGCTGCTCACAACAGCAGAGGGCTGAGGCAAAACAGAAACTCTTGATATGTTTGTCTAAAGAGGTAGTCGTGTGATCACAGGCAGCAGGAGTTCAGCTGAAGTTCAGGGCAGATGTTGCCAGTAGTTTACAGTGCAGGAAAGTAAAATTGCTTCCGGATTCACCTCTTCCTCCCAATTTCTCTTCCAACATCAGTGTTGAGCCATGCTGTGTCGCAGAGTTACAATATCAGTAGGAAAGCAGTCTTTTAGCAGGATACCACGTTCACGATGGCAGTCCAACTCCTCAATAAATCCATACCAATAGATGACTAATCCAGGACCAAATCTATTACATAATGAGAAGAATATAACATAAAATCACATATACAGAAGAAAAAAAGAGTCCACAGTCCCAGGCCAGGAATGGGTAATTCACATGCATTGTTGATTTTATTCTAAAATTGGAGTTTACCTACATTTAATTTTCAAGATTTTCATTTAATCAGGGTAGAATTGTTTTACATTTAAGTAATATCTGATTCCATGAATAAAAATGCTATTTAGAGTCTTACAGCAAACTGAAATATTTGTTTAGTTCACACTTTTACCATCGTGAACATATAACTAACCAGCCATAAGAACGGACCCCTAAGTGCCTTTGTAATAACATTTAATAACTGTGTGAGACATACAGAAGCCTCTCTTCCCTTGCTCTCCATTTATTTCAGATCTGGACATTTAAGCATTAAAAATACATGGGTTTACATAAAACCTCAGATGATGTGAATTTCAGTACAGTAAAGATCAACAATGATTGAAAATATAATCTCTACAATGAGTAAGTAACTGTTAAAGGCAAAGCACAGTCCATAGAAAGTTTCTACTGCAATGTCTCTAAAACGTGCCTCAGGAATTCCTCAGATATTACTAACATTGACTGATCCCCACTAGGCACTCTCAGGAAGTAGCCCCATGGACTATTTTACCCATCAGGAAGTTCAGACCTTGAGGCTGGGTTCATAAAGAAGTAATCACTATCAATCATTGTGTACAGCGATATGTTTTGCACATCAGTTTCACGTTTTTCCTACTGAGAGCACTTAATTAAAGGGCAGCACTACTTTTGGTGTAGTGTTGCAGGAATTTTACAGTGAAATCATAAATTATGAATGTTGGGTTAGTAAAAGGATGTCTAAAAACAGAACCACTTTCTGTAGTTTTACATTACAGCAGTCTGTACAATGTTAGGCCAAAAAGCTTTTTCTTTCTGTGATTTATTATATGCTATAGTGAACTTGCCAAAAACGACAGTGGAGGATGAGCTATTAGATACTGTATGTACAAGAAAACGTTCAATAGAATATCATTTAATGGTTTATACACAGAACTGTGCTCAGGACTCACACCAATATGGTATCCAATTTTTGTTGATGTTTAATTATAATAAAAGTGTGTCGGGGGATGCACAATAACTGAAAAGTCCACTTAGCAGACAATAGAAGCTCTCAAAACACTGGGTAGTGCCAGACTGGCTTCATTAGGGTGGTTTCTTTCCAACACTGAACTGAGGAAAACTATTTGATGTGCTCATGTAATGGAACAAACATAAAAGGAAGTAACTCTGTAGATTCCCCCTGCATTTTCAATTAGGTATTGTGTGCTACTTTCCAAAACTGTTGTGTAGTGTTGTTAAGCACCGTTTTACGGCTGCTACCTTCCACCCCAGAGGTGGGTGCATTTCAGTTGCAGAGGAAGCATTCTTCGTACATAGTTTGCATATTAGTTTGGAAAGCTCTGTGATTTTTCAGATGGAAATGCAAGACGTTATTACTGTTACAGATTTAGCCATACTAAAATAGACAGAAAATGAAGTTTCTTTAGAAATGTATTATAGGTCAGATTGTGGCTGGAGTGGAAGAACACAGCACCCTTCTCCTAGCAGTTGCACTCTATAGATGGCCAGCAACATTTGCCATCCCTGTGCTCTCTGGAACATAAGCCTTGCTTTTGGCTAGTGCCCTGTGAGGCGCATGCCGGGCAACAGCCTGCTGTTCCTCACTGTATCAACAAACACAGCTGGCCCAGCCACAGGGGGGAGCAAATTGGTGAGTGTGTTGAGAGATACTGCTGCCTGGTGCTCCCATTAGGGTAGTGAAGCTTCATGCTGTCTCCAATGTAAGGCATTGATTCACTGCCACAATCTGGCCCTAATATTTTTACAGAGAAGTGTGTTCAAACCAATCACTTCAAAGGAATATGTAACTGGGCAGGCAGTAAGTATTCTACCTGAAAGATTTTAAAAACAAACCAGACCAAAAACACATACACCCATAAAGAGAATGCATTGTGCATTTTTAATGGACTGTTTTATGCAAGTCAGAGGCTATGAAACATACATACACGTGGTACTTGTTCATTACTAGAACGTTTGCCAGGTAAAAAAACCCAGTGCTAATGAGCAGCTGCTCTTCCCTAGTGCTTAAGGAAACTTGACTTGTTTCAATCTGCACAACTATCTGAAAACTCATGTGGTAAAAGGCACTTGTCACTGCATATAAACTGTAATTTGTATTTGAAATTACAATTATTCATTAAAATAGATACTTCCAAGCCCACTCAAAAGGGATTGTAAAGCAGCTTCTACTGAACTGTCAGTGCCACAAATTTCAGAGGGGTAGTCGTGTTAGTCTGTATCAGCAAAAACAACGAGGAGTCCTTGTGGCACCTTAGAGACTAACAAATTTATTTGGGCATAAGCTTTTGTGGGCTAAAACCCACTTCATCAGATGCATGGAGTAGAAAATACAGTAAGGAGGTATAAATACACAGCATATGAAAAGATGGGAGTTGCCTTACCAAGTGGGGGGGATCAGTGCTAACGAGCCAATTCAGTTAGGGTGGAAGTGGGCTATTCTCAACAATTGACAAGAAGGGGTGGAAATAACTTTTGTAGTGCTAATGAGGCCAATGTAATCAAGGTGGCCCATTTCAAACAGTTGACAAGAAGGTGCGAGTATCAGCAGGGGAAAATTAGTTTTTGTAGTGACCCATCCACTCCCAGTCTTTATTCAGGCCTAATTTGATGGTGTCCAGTTTTCAAATTAATTCCAGTTCTGCAGTTTCTTGTTGAAGTCTGTTTCTGAAGTTTTTTTGTTGAAGAATTGCCACTTTTAAGTCTGTTATTGAGTGTCCAGGGAGACTGAAGTGTTCTCCTACTGTTTTTTGAATGTTGATGTCAGATTTGTGTCCATTTATTCTTTTGCATAGACACTCTCCACTTTGGCCAATATACATGGCAGAGAGGCATTGCTGGTACATGATGGCATATATCACATTGGTAGATGTGCAGGTGAATGAGCCCCTGATGGTGTGGCTGATGTGGTTAGGTCCTATGATGGTGTCCCTTGAATAGATATGCAGACAGAATTCGCACTGGGGTTTGTTGCAGGATTTGGTTCCAAACCCATCTGGTTCCAAACCCTGCAACAAGTCCACAAAAGCTTGTGCCCAAATACATTTGTTAGTCTCTAAGGTGCCACAAGGACTCCTCGTTGTTAGTGCCACAAATGACACTTTTCATTATATTGGCTGCAACTAGCAACAGGTTCAGAAATGCGAATTCTGATGAAAAACTTTATTTTTAAGGGTGTCCAGTGAGTCAATTGCAGGTTCCTGGCTTTAGTTAATCAGTGAAATTATTCCCTCAATCCTATATTAGACCTTTATTCGCTAACTAGTTCTGCCCAGGCTATATCTTTTCATAATATTGGTATAATCCTGTATATTATGACTGTGTATCAGAGATAGCATATGTATGATCAGATACAAGCCATACTGTATTAAAAAATGACTTAAGTGGAGCACTTAAAACCAAAATTAACTTGTTGGCACAGTAAGCATTTGCCACTGACTATGAGGAGCCCCTGCTGCTAAGAGCTAATTTCTCTTTCATTAACACACAGAGCTGGCAAATCTCAAACAATGCCAGTGGTTAATTACAGTTGCCTTAATTTGAAAAGACGTTTAACCTCTTTTATGTAGAGGATGGGGCATGGAAGTGCAAGCAAGGAGCAAGAACCACCCTTTTTAATTTGACTCCTTCCGAAGTTGTACATGTGACACTGTGGAGACTGAAACGCAACACTGCAAATTAGAGAGTCAGGCTAAAAACTTATTTATAGATTAATAACAACATTTAATACATTGGAGACTAACCTTCCTTGCAGGGCCAATGCTGAGAACTTCGGTTTACACAGAACTAGTTCAAATGACAGAGAGCTTGCTCTGCATGCCACAGGAAGTGGGACCAACCTGGCAATTCTGAGAAAAATCTTCAGAATACAAAGCAAAAGATGGTTTTACAGTCACTGTATAGGACTCCATCAGGAATACTGTATGCAATACAGGTCACTATACCACAGGAAGGATATTAATTTTTTGAGAAGGTGCAGCTCAGGGCAACAAAGAAGAAATCAGCTCTTAAGGAGCTAGGCGCAGAATCCTACAGACTTTGCTTTTGCCCAGTAGAACTGTGTAAACCTCCAGTTTTGGTTAACAGGTACTCCTGTGAATCTTCTCTTCAGTTTTGTTTCACAGTAGTTCACACCCTGTAAATCCCAAGTGCAAGCTAACCCCAAAACTCAACATGCAAAACTAGTTTTGCCTGTTTTTATGAAGCTCAATTTTTTTTTTAAAACAAATATTGGCTGACTTTTCAAACTTGAAAGGAAACAGAAAAAACAGCTGAGTATTAGCTAGTTTGGGTTTTTGTTATAAACATTTTGAATAGTTCCACATAGAAGAAAACTCAGTGGCAAGACTATTTCATATGAAGGTAATAAACATATTAAATATGCTATCAGAGAGTGGGCCTCATTGAGGCCTTTTGAACACACAGATGAATTAGGTTTCAGAGTAGCAGTCGTGTTAGTCTGTATTCGCAAAAAGAAAAGGAGTACTTGTGGCACCTTAGAGACTAACCAATTTATTTGAGCATAAGCTTTCGTGAGCTACAGCTCACTTCATCGGATGCTTTCGGTGGAAAATACAGTGGGGAGATTTACAGATGAATTAGTTTATCTTAAATCAGTTTTTAAACAGATAGTTAGCCTAGTGTAAAACCCTCTGTATACACTCTTAGGGCATGTCTATACTACAAAATTAGGTCGAATTTATAGAAGTCGGTTTTTTAGAAATCGGTTTTATATATTCGAGTGTGTGTGGCCCCACAGAAAATGCTCTAAGTGCATTAACTCGGTGGAGTGGTTCCACAGTACCGAGGCCAGAGTCGACTTCCAGAGCGTTGCACTGTGGGTAGCTATCCCACAGTTCCCGCAGTCTCCGCTGCCCATTGGAATTCTGGGTTGAGATCCCAATGCCTGATGGGGCTAAAACTTTGTCGCGGGTGATTCTGGGTACATATCGTCAGGCCCCCGTTCCCTCCCTCCCTCCATGAAAGCAAGGGCAGACAATTGTTTCGCGCCTTTTTTCCTGAGTTACCTGTGCAGACGCCATACCACGGCAAGCATGGAGCCCGCTCAGCTCACTGTCACCGTATGTCTCCTGGGTGCTGGCAGACGCGGTACTGCATTGTTACACAGCAGCAGCAACCCATTGCCTTGTGGCAGCAGACGGTGCAATAGGACTGGTAGCCGTCATCGTCATGTCCGAGGTGCTCCTGGTCGCCTGTGTGAGGTCGGCCAGGAGCGCTTGGGCAGACATAGGCGCAGGGACTAAATTTGGAGTGACTTGATCAAGTCATTCTCTTTAGTCCTGCAGTCAGTCCTATTGAACCATCTTATGGTGAGTAGGCAGGTGATATGGATTGCTAGCAGTCCTATTGCATCATCTTCTGCCGAGCAGCCATGAAATGTGGATGGCATGCAGTCCTTCTGCACCGTCTGCTGCCAGCCAAAGATGTAAAAGATAGATGGAGTGGATGAAAACAAGAAATAGACCAGATTTGTTTTGTACTCATTTGCAAACCCCCCCTTTTACCCCCCGTCTAGGGGACTCATTCCTCTAGGTCACACTGCAGTCACTCATAGAGAAGGTGCAGCGAGGTAAATCTAGCCATGTATCAATCAGAGGCCAGACTAACCTCCTTGTTCCAATAAGAACAATAACTTAGGTGCACCATTTCTTATTGGAACCCTCCGTGAAGTCCTGCCTGAAATACTCCTTGATGTAAAGCCACCCCCTTTGTTGATTTTAGCTCCCTGTAAGCCGTGTCGTCAGTCGCCCCTCGCTGCGTCAGAGCAACAGCAAACAATCGTGCATCTGAGTTGAGAGTGCTGTCCAGAGCAGTCACAATGGAGCACTCTGGGATAGTTCCTGGAGCCCAATACCGTTGAATTGTGTCCACAGTACCCCAAATTCGACCCGGCAAGGCCGATTTAAGCGCTAATCCACTTGTCAGGGGTGGAGTAAGGAAATCGATTTTAAGAGCCCTTTAAGTCGAAATAAAGGGCTTCATCGTGTGGACAGGTGCAGGTTTACATCGATTTAAAGCTACTAAATTCGACCTAAGGTCCTAGTGTAGACCAGGGCTTATTTCAGTTTGAGAGTGACTTAAGTGGTTTAGCTTAAACTGATTTCTAATTAATGTAAGATAAATAAGCCAGATTTATATTGATTTGAGAGTGTCCACACAGCCTTTTGCACTGTTTTAACTAAACTGATTATAAAATAAACCTTTAGTTAAACCAATGCAGCTTTCTTTGCATGTCAACAAGCCCTGAGACTTTGAGCTTTGCTCCTAAGAAGGAGGGATTTCACAGGGGTATGGTGAAAAACTAGAAAGGTGGAATTCTGGGAGTAGTGGGGGGAGCAGAAAGCATAGTAAGCCAGATGGTTTCTTCTATTTCCTAAAAATCGTTTATGATCTTTTATTGAAATTTTACATGCACAAATCCTCATTTTAACTCAAGAAATCACATAAAAATCAGCAAAATGTGAATCAGGCTTTAACTTGCCCTTCTGCAGAACCACTTTTGTCCTAGAAAGGAAAAAGACTTATTTATTTATCAAAGTGGTTGAGTGGAATATCACACATTCACTTAAAGACAAACTGTTCTCTAGTAATTGCCTTTTATTCTGGAATGTCTGTGTGGGGTCCATGCTAGCTTCTAAGGATATGCCCAGACATGTGAGCATTGGTAGTTGTGTCTTTCACCATCAAAAAGCCTTGCATGTGGTTTTATGAAAAATGCATTTTCAACACACAGCTCAATACTGAGCAGAAATGTAAAACAGCTTGTAATTGTTTTTAATAACTTTCACTTTATTTATTTATTTAGTCTTAGTTTATTTGTCGTAGGTGGGCTGTATACTACATGTATCCCCAGATAGTAATGTAAATAATTTCTCATTCTGAGAAGCTCTCCTAGTGAAATGTGAGTGTATGTATGTTTATAGCTAATGTACATGTGCATTTATGCATGTGTCTGACTGTGGACAATTAGAATGACAGCAAGGCCAATTGGACTTCATAACTTATTTACTATAAAAGTAAATTATAATAAATAAAAGGTTTTTAAGACAATTTTAACATAGTTCTTTAAAAGCATTGGATTAATATCTATCTATCTATCTATCTCCTGTGCAGTGATGCCTAAAACTTACATCTCTTGTATTCTTATTATTGGAAGGAATTTTGGTGTGGGCCGAGAGTATTCTGATAGACCAACAACTGCAGGCCAGATTCTCAGTTGGTATAAACTGGCATAGCTCCACTTGACTTTCCTACAGGTAGCCCTATTTACACCTGCTGAGATATGGCCTTGCATGTCTTGGCAGGGATTTAATTTCCATTGCACAAGGACTGATTTACTTTTGAATATAAACAAACATGAATATTTTTTAAAATTAAGTTACGGTACCTTTACATAAAAAGGGGAACTTTCAAATTTTGGACATGGTTGAAAGTGACTATATTTTTCTTAAACTTTTTGTAATCTTCTAGTCCATTTGCTGAACCAATCACAAGGCAGCCCATAATTCAAATAGAAGTTACCTTCGAAGTGTCATATAGATTTATATTTTTTGGCTCTACTGAAGTCTGGTTTAAAAAAAAAAAGGCAGCTATTGGAGTTGTTCTCATGTTAGGCAAAGTCAAATAACCGGAGGATGATATGTGTTCATGTTATAAATCTATCACTAGTCCAACCCTCACAAGGCTACACCTATTCCAGGTCCTGGCTATCTTAAATTACATAATAAATATTCTCACCTTATAAAAATACTTTACAATAAACAAAATATGTTTGGTTTGCAAACACAGCTCAAGGCACAGAACACACTAACTTAATAGGTGCATTAAAGCAAAGGCAAGCTGATGAAGAAAGATCATTTAGGAAACAGGCAGTCATTTGGGAGTGATCAAGCAATGTTGGAAGTCAATGGAAGCTTTGCCATTGACTTCAGTGGGCAATTTAACAATGCATTATGTCTCAAGGTTTGTCCTGCTTCAAGTAAAATTACCAAATCTATTTTATGCAGTCGGGTGAAATTTGACCTATAATGAAGTCAATGGAAAAACACCCATTGACTACAACAGGACCAGGATTTTCTTTTAATGTCTACTAGAAATTTTATTAGTGTCCCCATTTTCAAGGAGGTTATAACTCAGAAATGAAAATTCCTTTGGATTGATAAGGGTGCAGAAATCTCCAAAGACTATTGGACACTGATGCAATATACTATGGGAATGTGGAATGTCGGGGCTATCCAGGGAAGGAAGGTGGATGGAGACTAATAGCAGCCCCCAGTGTCCCTGTAGTCACGCCTCTGTTGAATACTATTACATTTTAATGAGCTTTTGTTTACACTAGCAGCCTTTTAGCTGTGTGATAAGGCTCTTAAGGCATCAGTCAAAATTTAGCATTTTTGTTGGCCACATTTAATCAAACTTACAATATGATTTAAATACTTTAGGCATTCTGAGAAATAAAAATAAGCCATGCGATATTTATGTGCATACCAGGAAATATGTTAAAAAGACATTTTAAAATTTACACAGTACAAATCATAAATATGTATTGATAGAATGGACTGATATTGTGTAAGTCACCGTCATTAAAAATATTATAAACACAATTTAACTTTTGGCTGCATAATGCATTTTTAATAAACAAACTGTCAAAATACATTATTCACCTATGGAATTCGTTCAAAGCTGAGAACTGTTCTCTCAGGCAAATAAAAGGATTTTTATAATCTTCAGTGACAGATTTTTTTTAAATAGTTCTCATGGAAATTAACTTTCAAAAGCTATGATTAAATAATATTAAGGTTACACAGATTTTCAAGGATCAAGGCTTGCTAAGTGAAGGCTGACACAGTGAGTGAGAAAGAAAAGGCACGTTGGCTCAAGGACAGTGAGTGTTAAGAAAAATGGTCTTGACTGAACTTTTAATTTCTCTGGCTTACATGGGTTCATGTCAAAACCTAAATTTTACTCAAAAAGACGATTTTCTTCTTGCAAAATCTTTGAGACACTGATCACTGTGTGTGATTTTGCTCATTAAGGGCTTGAGTCAGTAAAGTTTGTGCTGAAGTCCCAATGACTTCAACGTTATGTACAGTACTTGAGGCCTAAGACACTTGGGCCTTGATCCTGTAAGGAGATCTGTGTGAATGCCCCTCTGTGCCTCTACTAAGCTTCTTGCAGTACTGGGGTTTAGGTGATGAGAATGTAAGATAGTACAGACATATTTCTGGGTAATTAAGTGAAGTTCAAAAGAAAACATTTGGGAGCAAGTGGGCCAGTAGAGGTAGCGATCCTCATTGTGCTTGTGTCTAAGTGTGCTTGATTCTGGCCATTCCACTGGCCTTTGGTGGATTATGCCTCACCAATCATACTCATTTTGGAGGATACTAATTATTTCTGCTCTCCTGGCAATTAGTCAGTTCTAATGACCAGTTAGGAGGTTAAGGCTTAGAGCTAAAAAGGGCGCCCCAAAGAAGAGGCAAGCACAGTCCAAGGACTTTATCCACCTAGACTACTGGATTCAGGTTTAAGTGAAAACTCCCTAAAAGAGAAATGTGATGTTCTGTGTATCCTTGTCAGCTCAGGACACCGTTCCTTAATAAGACAGTTTGGGCATCCCTACTACAGGAGAAGTGGGAGAAGTTAAAAAAACCTAAACAAACTAAAAACAGTAAAAGAGATATAACTAGTTGCACAGATGACAATAGAACTATCAGAAAACTTTCTAAAATGACTTCCAAAAAATTCTGAGCGCTTTCAGTAGAGTATGTGTGTGTGTGTGAGTGCACGCTTTATATTATTCTGTCACATTTATGTATTTAGATTGCAGTCTAAAAGGGACTTCGCACTGAAAGATGTCTTCCAGGGTTCTGCATTTCCTCACTGTACATTTGAAAACACAGTAACATGGGACTTATAAAACAAACCCATCCAAAGGAGCAGCACTTTTCCTTCCTGCCACCCATCAGTTAATTTCCAGTCAGGTGAACTGTCACATGCTTGCCATCCATCTTACCACTCCAAGTTAGACTCTGCAAGAGTTATTTAGTTATTGTCCTTTGAGAAGGTGACTAACGGTTACTCATTGAGTTAAACAATTGTCATATTTATTTTTGAAGAAGCCAAAGTAAACGTATTTGGGGAAGAATAAGATCCTGCCAAATTTCTACTTTCTGATTAAAACCCATACAATAAAACAATGCTTTTTGAGGCTCTTGCTTATTCTGTAGGTTCAGTGAGAAACCTTAATGTCTGTTAGTTGCAATGCAAAGACTGCTGATCGAGCTCACTATTGTTTGATTTCTACAAGTTTTAAGCTATATATCTGCATTGAGAGAAGTTATTTTAAACATTTGGTTATGCTTGTAACACTCTTCTTTTAAAGGAATGCCTACCTGTAAACTGCCTCTTATCCTGGGTGACAGAAAATATGAGACAAGGTATTGAATATGGTTAGACTTAGATCCAGGCAGCCAAAAGTGCTGGCCAACTCACATTGCCATTAGGTGATTAATAGTTGTTTATTTTTAAGGCTTGAACTAATAGGCTGTCCTAAAACCAGTGCAAGATGATATCTGAATAATCTGTGAGTGCTTTCTTTTTATGCAGCTGTTGATCAGGCTTCTGTCCTTGCCAGAGTACTAACATGTGCCAAAATTATATTTAACAGGATATTTTGAACTGCTTACCCCATGGTTTATAAAAAAAAACTTGCAAAATTATGCTGCTAATCTGAAAAATTGATCAGCAAATTATGATAGCAAAACATTTCAATAGATGAATGCATTACATGAGTAAATACCCAACTTGCTGAATGCAGTTCCCAGAATCAGCACTGAAGAGGATATTCCATATTAAATATATATAGATAGATATAGATAGATAAACATTTAGAATCCTTACACACGAATATACAATAAAACAAACAATAGAACAGATAAACTAACAAATGGAACACAGCTCGTTTGTGCTTCCAACTTCCCAAATCATAGAATTAGTCCAAGACTGGATAGCAAATCATGCTGAGCAACTTCACACTATGTTCCTTAGCAGTTTAACTGCCAAACATACTATGGCGTATAATTGACAGGCAGAACTATTTTACACTTAAACACAGAATTATGCATAAGCATGAGCCATACAGGTAACAAACTCATGCAAGAAGGGAAAACCAATCTTTATCATCTTCACCTATTTGCCTTATCTGTTCTCCAACTGTGCTGCCCATTACTGTGGCACCACACATCCATCCAGAAGGGAAGCAAATGCCTCCTTCCACGTTGGATATCTTTGCTTCCTTTGGAATCTGTTGGCAGATTTCTGCTGTGTCTGGCATTCTCCCATTTCATTCTGAATGTGTCACCTCCAGTGCCTGGGACTCTCCAGTCTGTCTCCTGTTTGATACGTAATACTCTCCACCAGTGTTTCTCAACCTTTTTGTGCTGGTGACCCCCTTTGGACTTAAAAAAAAAATGTAATCCCCTTACTAAGGCTTGAAAAAATTGTGACCCCCTACCTCAAATATTATTAAGTAAATTATTAATACTCAGGGCCAGCGTTAGGGCGTGGCAAGCAGGACAACTGCCTGGGGCCCCATGCCAAGCTAAGTTACATGCTTCAGCCCGCACCACCCAGGGTTGAAGCATGTAACTTAGTTTCAAAGGCCCCTTGTGGGGTAGGACCCTGGGCAACTGCCCTGCTTGTCACCCCCTAATGCCGGCCCTTTACTTGTGATCACCCTAACCCGTCTCACGACCCCCACGTTGAGAAACACTGCCCTACACAGTACAATCCTAACCTGTCAGTCTTGTTTTTCCCCCTTGCACTTAAGATCGAAAATTGTATAAATTTTTACCTTTTATTCTGAAAAGATGCACACAATTGAGTCACATGAGAGTTATTGTTGCTGATACTTCTTATCACTGAAAACTCTCCTGGGCCTCAAAACATAAATGAAAACATTTTATGTGGACTTACAACATAGCTCCTCTTCTGACAAATTTATAATGCTATTTAGGCTTATTTGCAGATTAATCACCCTTTTCAGTGGAGTAAAGTTATCAGTCCAAAAAAAAAATCACAAATTATTTTATTACTCCTTTTTTTGGCTTGCACCATACTGGACTAGTTTGTTAGCACAATGTTAAAATACATTTTTCAAACTAGAGATATTCATGAGATATTGGTTTATGTGGTTAGCTTGGGAAAAAACCACCACTACTTGTGAGGAGGATCTAAACGGAATAGCAGATTTGTCAAGATTGGCAGTGACATGTCATATTCCAGGTCTGAGACTACAATTGACTACTACAGTTTGCAACATGATAAAATCACATGACCCAGAAAACCTTTTCTGGAGTAATTAGAAGAGCAGAGTGTGTCTAGATATAATAGCAGAGGGGTAGCTGGATCATTTAATTGCTGCGTGATCTTATATAAATCACTTAATCTATTCAGGCCTCAGTTTACCCATTGTAAAATGAGTTATCACCTAATTCACAGGGATATTGTGAAGGTTATTGTTTCTGTGATTGAGAGGCCCTTGTATGTATTAAAATACAATCCTGGTAGCGAAGTACAAATTATTATTTACAGATTACTCAAATTTTGAGAAACTATGCATTATTTCAAAGTTTAGAAGGATGTGTCTCAGGCCCAATAATGGTTAAGATGTTAATAAAACCCTTGTTTACCGTTACAACATTGAAGTTATTTGTGGCTCAGGGTTTTGCTGGCTAACTCCCATGGTAACAACCACCACTAAAAATCTTTTAAATGTTCTATTAAGCACACAGAAAAAAGAAGAAAAGCAATTAAAGCAACAAAATTTAAAGTGTTAAGTAAAGCTTTCATTTTAACAATTTCCCTTATTCCCTTTCCATTTAGCTGCAAAGAGTCATTTATAGGGGAAAACCCCTGCTTGACAGTCTTTTAAGATGGCATTAATTGTTCTTTTTGAAGAAAGGAGAAAAAGTTAATTTACATGGCCTTGCGCTGCTGATCCACTCCAACCCTTTTCCCCTTTATAAAAAAAAATACACAAAAAAGGGAGAAAAAAGAATAGGAAATATATAAAAAATTCAACTTCTGTTTTTGATGTTTACTCTCGCTTGCAACCTAACAGGTGGGAAAGTGGTGATGTTTGATGTAGTTCTTAGATTCTGTGGGAGTTAGTTCCAGTCTTTGTGGGGAGGGAAAGTGGTGAGATACAGACTTCTCTGTCTCCTGCACAAACAAGCTTTGCCCTGGTTGTGGACATCTCCATTGTGCCTAAGTAGTGGAAATTTTGACCATGGTCCTTATTTTGGAGCTTCAGGTAATATTTTAGGTATCCTGGGCCCATACTATTGAGTGTCATGAAAGTAAGGACAGAGACCTTCACTGTGCTTTGAATATGGGAAGACAGTGTAGAGGGCAAAGGATATTTAAGGCATTGCTTCTAGCTAGCCTCTCTAGTCACAGGCTTACCGTTCTGTTGCAAAAGGTTGTTCTCTTGGCCACCTAAGTGAGACTCTTATGAGGCAGAAGGCAAAAAGAGAAAAATAGGATAGAGGAGAAATAAGGCGGTGAAGAAAAAATTATCTCAGTGTCGTGGGTAACAATAGGAATCTCAGGTTCACATCTGAGGTGGTCAGGATTTAGCCAAAGACAACAGAGATAGTTATGTCATCTGGTTCTCTCTCACTGCTGGGTCTGGTCAGGTCATCTTTCAGGATCAGAATGATGAAGGCCCAGTGGTGTTATGGTAGACCCCAGGGTTCCTTAGTGATGGGTGGGTGTGTGGGTAATGATAAAGTTCACTTCTTTCTAGTTCTCTGTCCTGCTATCTTACTATTCCCTTCAGTGAATTCTCTAGATGAGCAATGTCCAGTTAGGGGTGACAACCTCAAGCCATTAAAATTAGCCCATTCAAAACACAGTTTGGTGATTTGAACTATAAACATTTCTTCACATTTTGAGGCTCTTTCAGCTCATTTTCATATCAACCTCTGACTTTACCAGCAGTCTTGAAGACCCCTTATCACAGTTTTCTTTAACATTTAATCCAGTTTGTATCAGTACTACTTTAACTTTTCCTTACTTTTATAAATAATTTTATACAATGATCTCAGTTGGACTTTTTGTTACGCTGGATAGCTTAGAACACAGGCTTCTGCACAACAGAGTGCTATAGAATTGTTAAATATTATTTATTATTATAATCCAGTACATAATTAAGATTAGAATAGCAATCATGGAGAACAAGATGAATCAGGAGATAGATAATGAGATACAGAACTTTTCATCACAAAATCACTGGCAGGAATTCCATACAGGTCAGTAGTGACTGAAAGTTATTACCATCATGTGGTTTCTCAGTTGCCTGACCAGTGATTACATGAAATGATTTCGTACTCTTAGTCCAAGTCTCATAGATTCATAGACTTCAAGGTCAGAAGGGACTATTGTGATAATCTAGTCTGATCTCCTGCACATTTCAGGGCACAGAACCTCATCTTCATCCTGAAATAGACCCGTAACCTCTGGCTGAGTTACTGAAGTCCTCAAATCATGGTTTAAAGACTTCAAGATACAGAGAAGTCATCATTTACACTAGTTTAACCTGCAAATGAGCCATGCTGCAGAGGAAGGCGAAACGCCCCCAAGGGTCTCTGTGAATCTGACCTGGTGGAAAATTCCTTCCCGATCCCAAATATGGAGGTCAGTTGGACCCTGAGCATGTGGGCAAGACCTGCCAGGCAGATACCTGGGAAAGAATTCTCTGTAGTATCTCAGAACCCTCTCCATCTAGTGTCCTGTCTCCAGCAGTTGGGGATTTTTGCTACTGGCAGTTGCCAATTGGCCACATGCCATCATAGGCAGTCCCATCATACCATCCCCTCCATAAATTTATCAAGCTCAGTCTTGAAGTCAATTAAGCTTTTTACCCACACTGCTCCCCTTAGAAGGCTGTTCCAGAACTTCACTCCTCTGGTTAGAAACCGTTGCCTAATTTTGAGCCTACACTTGCTGATGGCCAGTTTATAGCTATTTGTTCTTGTGTCCACATGGACGCTTAACTTAAATAACTCCTCTCCCTCCCTGATATTTATCCCTCTAATGTATTTACAGAAAGCAATCATATCTCCCCTCAGCCTTCTTTTGGTTAGGCTAAGGAAGCCAAGCTCTTTGAATCTCCTCTCAGATTGTAGGTTTTCCATTCCCTGGATCATCCTAGTAGCCCTTCTCTGCACCTGTTGCAGTTTGAATTAATCTTTCTTAAACACGGGAGACCAGTATTGCACACAATATTCCACCAGCTGTCTCACCTTGTGTAATGGTACTAACACTTCCCTGTCTCTACTGGAAATACCTCACCTGATGCATCCTGGGACTGCAATAGCTTTTTTCAGGGCTGCATCACATTGACGACTCATAATCATCCTGTGATCAACCAATACACCCATGTCTTTCTCCTACTCCTCTGTCACTTCCAACTGATAAATCCAAAGCTTATCCTGATCTTCTTTATATGATATTCCGGTCCTCCTCTGTATTGGCTATAACTCCCAACTTTCTGTCATCCACAATTTTATTAGCACACTCTCACTTTTTGTTCCAAGGTCAGTAATAAAAATGTTAAATAAGATTAGTCCCAAGACTGAACCCCGAGGAACTCCACTAGTAACCTCCCTCCAGCTTGACAGTTCACCTTTCAGTATCACCCATTGTAGTTGTTCCTTTAACCAATTCACCAAGACTTTGCATACAATTGAGGTCAAACTAACAGGCCTGTAGTTTACTGAATCATTTATTTTCCCCTTCTTAAAAATAGAAACTATATTAGCAATTCTCCAAAAGTCATAAAAAACACTAGCAGAAAGACTGAACAAATGGGCATTGGGAATGAAAAACCTCCTCCTCCTTAGATATGGCTCTTCCAGGTCAAAAGCATAAGGATGGGCTGGTCAGGAGAAGCATATATTGCTACTACACGTTGCACTTGTTCTGTGGATAAATAGGTCTTTCATTTTAAAGGCCTGTCAATCTCACAGCCTCCAAAGTTCTAAAATCCACATAAACATTTCTAAACGATATTTTTAAAGTATTTCTAATAGATTAGAGATTAGTTTAGTTAAGTTCAAATGGAAGAAAGAATACAGCATTGCCTGAACTACTTCATTTCACTATGGCAACAACAGAAAAATGGTAAATTCAAGAGATTAAGAGAGCCACAATTCTAGTGGAAGCAGCAAAAGTAGTAATTAAAAATTTCTTTATAATTTTTGTTGCATGTAGGCACCTTTGAACCATTCTTTAATTAAAAAAAATCAATTTCAAGTAGGAATACACACGAGATATTATAAACCAGATGGAGCAGTTTCTATTTGCTTAAGTGATGTTTCCCTTTTAATGTACTTATTTGTTCTTATTTGATTAATGCTGCTAGTATTTCATTCTGTGCAAATGTATGGAAATCTGACTTTAAAGACCTTTGTGCTACTGAATGCAGTGAATTTTTTAAAATACTTATACCAAAGTGTCTTGATGGATTTTGGGATGCTTTATGGCTCAAATGAAGTGAAATGACAGACATTTCTGATATCTTGTGAGGTAATATGGGTATTAGCATGTCATCACTCTTCTAAAGGGAGCTGGTTGGTTACAGATCTATTTAAAGCGCACAGGAGTCTCTGTCATGACTACATTAAAATAGATGGACAAAAGCTGAGATATTTGAAACCTTTGTCCAAGGGTGCTTGTGGATAAATGAGTATATAGACACTATCTTGTTCCTATACTGTAGGAATTGCAAGGTTGTGTAAAGTACTGGTTAGAGGAAAAACTGTACTTCACTTAAAAACAGCGTCTATATTTGAGTTGAATGTTACTTTGTAAATACATAATAAACAAAACCAAATAAATGCCTATCTTGTCATCAAATATGACGACAGTAGGGAAACACTGCCTGTGATTTGTTTATATCAATTAGTTCTGGCAGCCATGACTACTGATAGAACATTTGTTATTTGTAGTATTTAAAACTCAGGAATTAATATACATTATTTTATCTAGGACTGGAGCAAGGTGCAGCTTTGAAGTGATATGAGTTTTTGTTGTTGTTAATCATTATCCTGATGTTTGTACACCATTCAGAATTAAACTGTAACACATAAAAGGTACCATTAAAGTTCTACTCTGATTTAAGTGCAAACTTAATAATAAATAATCATAATAATAATAATAATAAATCACATTTGTTTTGATTTCTTGGCTATTTCTAAATGCAGTAAATTAAATTCACAATACATCATATTTTTTCAAACCATAAGAGTCACGAACACCATGATAAACAAAATCAAATCCATGTACAAACATTTGTCTTCAGTTATACACAATGACAAATATTTGTACATGATGACGTATATTTAGAAAATGAAACACCAGAAAAGTACTCAAGATTCTGGAAGATGAGAACAAAGGAGGTAAGATTATTAAAAGGAATTTCCAACTCTACTGAACAGCTTGAACCAAAATCATACAGGACTGAGTTTATGAACAGAGTTTATTATTTATTCAGATTTATAAATAGCTATACTCACTCCCATTTTTTATCAAAGACCTTCTACAATATCTAGGGCCAAGTTAAAAAAACCTAATATCTACACTGTCTCCAATTTGCCCTCTCCTTCCAAACTCCTACCGCCACACAATCCGTCCCTCTAACTTTGGAAAAATTCTGGGAGAGAAATGGGCATTGCAGTATGACCAGAAAGTCAACAGACTCATGATCTTTTGAGCTGATGAGTGAAGCAAATTCCGAAGACCTATCACTGAGAACTCCCTGCCCCTGAAATTAAAGGAGATTTAGCTTGATTGCTTCAGATATCACCTGGCTTTGTATCTGAGAGATGGTCAAAGGGGAGAAAGGCAATCTGAGGTACCAAGTGTTCCACCTGATTTAAAGCTTCATAAATTCGAAGCAACACTTTAAATTGCACTAGGAAATGAACTGGAAGATAGTGCGGATTACTGGACACTAGTGTAATGTGAGAAAACCCCTTCAAAGAGGTTGTGATATTTACTTCAGCTGAAATCGACAAATGCTTTTAAGGAGTAGCTGCACATACAAAGCATTAAAGTAATCAAATCTTGATCCAGGACTTTTTGTCACTTTCAGATCATAGCCCCATGATCAAGCATAAATGATAAAAAGCACTTGACCCCTATGTGGAAATCCAGATGTGGCTGAGGATCCCCAGACTACAAACTTCAATATCAAAAGGTGAGAAAACTTCCAGTTAAGGAAGTATTTTTCAGCTTTGCCAATTCCTCTCGTTGCTTTCCCCAATCTAGCAGCATAACCTAAAGTTTTGTTTTGGTTGAATCTCACCGGGATCACTTTTGCTTAAACCCCAATCATGGCAAGATATTGGGTAAAGCTGTCTACTTTCCATTAAAACACAGTTAGAACTGGATCATGAATAATCACCAAACTCAGAAACTGATTAATTAAGAATCACATAGTAAGATTTTCATCCTGCCTTTTAAGCAAGAAATATTGTTGACAGCAAGCCACTCTGGTGGTACACTATTCCGTTGGCTCCCTGTTCAACTCTGGATCCTCTTCAAGGTCCTGGTCTTAATGTTCAAGGCCCATAACAGGCTAGTGTCCAGTTAAGAGATCCTTTTTCCATCCAAGACCCACTAAGACAGCTGCATGCAATGTGGGCAAAGTCCAAGGCAAATCTACTCATAGATAAAAGCATGATGCAAGACCTGCCATTTCCCTCAGTAATAAGGTCTGAATGGTAATCAGCCATCATTTCTTACGAAGAGAGGTTAAACTAAAGATAAAACAAAATGCAAACAAAGCATACTGAATCTATCAGTGAGTGGAGATGTTGATGCACACATTTTAGTAAAGTTCTTAATTTTGTACTTAACAGCTGTATAAAACAATGTTGGATACTTCAGAAATGCCTAAGCATTAGATAGAGGTATGTATCTTAATCATTCTACTAATCTGAGTATCCACCTTCTAACATGATGGGGAAACAGAAGATGCTTATTCCCGAAAAAGAACCAACAAAATACACAAAAAATATCTACCACTTCCTTAGATGACATACATTTTTATTTTGGAGGTGAAGTCATTCAGTATCACTAGTTGACACCCAAGTTGCACAGAAAGAGATGCATGCAGCTATTGTAGTTCAGTCTACTCCTAGCAAAAATCCCTTCAATATAATTAATATAGTTTTTGGTATTTAACTAAAAAAAGGGGGGGGGAAGCTAAGGAAATATGTGGCAAAAATGAATGTACTTTGTGTGAACACAAAACCAGAAATAACAGAAATTGGAAGCACAGCTGATTACTAAACACTTACATATCATTTAAGAAAAAGGGCCACAAAATTTTTTTAGAAAAAAGCATGCAAGTAAACCAGATTGTCCACTTCACACAAAACAACATTTATCAAACATTTCTGCAAAGAAAATTGGTGAGAAACTCCAAGAACAGATGCTGGAATATGGCATCCTAAATTTACAGCCATGCTCTGCTTTAAACTTTTCCCCAACATAGCTAGCTTAAAATAAGTCTATTGGAGAGTAGTCTTTTAATTGTTCATGCCTTTTATGGAGGGTTCAGTGAAATAGCATTGTCCGGTCTTGGGATCTTCCAGAGAAGAATAATTCATTTAAAACCTCAAGTGCACCAACAGCCTGGCAGGCTACTGAAGGACAAAGATTATTTTTGAAGTAAATGTTTTATATGCTTTCCATATTAGTTTTGCATCTATTACTTTAACATTAAAATATTAACAAAATTACGACCTTTACCATTTGAAGAAAAAGTCAAACAAAACAAGGGGAACAGTAAGAACATGGGGGAAGTGCGACGCTGTAGCACTTCTGGTGAAGATGCTCTAAGCTGACAGGCAAGAGCTCTCCCATCGGCTTAGTTACTTCACCTCCCACGAGTGCATTATTCACACCCCGGAGTGACATAAGTTATACCGAAGTAAGTTCTGATGTGATCCCAGTTTCCCCAATTCCCATATATGTTTTTACCCAAATACAGATTGTACAATTAATTTGTCTAAGTTCTAGAATGCTGACAGACTGCTCTAATAAGCTCTGTAAATACAATCTGTAACCTGTCTTCTAGAAAAGAAGAGCATATACCTTCAACTATATGTTGTTTTTGGTATTTAAGTTAATTAGATTCTAACCATCAAGTTAAATAATCCTACACAAACAAAGCTACTGTCTAGCAAACCAAAGATATAATATAGCAGGCTCCCCCAAAGGTAAGATTGCTGGTGTAGTTGCTCCAAAGAATGAGTATAAAGAAAATAAAAATAATCAAATGAATTTTAAAATTCAGTACGATTCTGTAAAACATTATAGGAGCAGTCGGCAAAATTAGATTATTTTCAGATAGCCTATTTATTATTGTATTGTATTAGAAATCTCAACCTTAAACATATTTCTCTGTCTTGCTTTAAGGCTCATTATTACAATACTACCTTCAGAGTAAGGCAAGGATAAATACTTGGCTCTTGAGAACAGTCTTTGGGAAATGTACATTGTGTTTACTGTTATTTGATGATGAAATGTCAACAGACTAAAATATTTGTATAATAAATTATTCCATTCAATAAAAGCATCAATAGTTTGGCTGGTTTTAAAATATAATTTGCACTATAATGCACTGGAAGAAATATCCTTAATGTAAAAGCCTTGCCACGTACATTAGTCTATACTAAACCACAACCCCTTACCCCCACTTTAAAGTAATGTTAAAGGTCTGACAAAGCCACAACTGCAAGGAAATTCAGAGTTAAGACTAAAAATCTTTACATACCACTTTATGCCTAGGTACAGTAACTCACTGAGCATATTAAGGGTAGACCATTAATTCAGAACTCTCTGGCTTTCTGGGTTTTAACATAAAAACATTCATGGCCAAGATTATCAAAATCTAGTGCCTACAGTTAGGCTTCTATGTACATGTTTGCACATCTAGATATAGGGTCTGTTTTTTAAAAAAAATGTTGAAGACTCATCAGCTTCACTAAGTTTATTTAAAAAAACATAGCTACAATTTAAACAAAAGACAGTAGAAAATACAGGGCAGACTGCAACTGGATAAAGGGACTGTGTGATAGGGGCTTTCCAAATCTATTAGAAGACAGTTTCTACCCTGACTAATACAGCCCATAAAGACAAATATGGCCTACATATGAAATCAGGATATAATGTGTAAGCATGGTGATCAGACTGCTGACAAAGCATACTTTTTAGTAGTATAATATTTATAAAAATAAAATGAATAAGAAGTTTTTGGCCTGCTACCCTCATCTTCCTCATCTCTCAGAAAAGCCAACTTCAATTTGAGTGTCCCCTTACCCCTCTCTCCCAATATTTGACCCCTTTCCTTCATATAATTGAGTGGTTCTCTCTGAGGTTGTTATTTGTGTCTCACAATAATCATATCAGGCCACGAAGTTCAAGAATGAATTTGGTGACTCTTGTGGGGTCCTCTGTAAGGGTTTGATCTAAAGTGTCAAATCCGAACATTTGCCTTACAACATTACAGTCAAAGGCGTTAAAGCCTGCTCCCGACACAACTTGCAGAGTTGATATATTTTAGTCCCATCTCTATTGATTTTCATTCCTACAGGGTGCCCTGTCCGTAATCTCACAATAGTTAGTGTTATTTTCTGAGATGCTTTGATATCAGAGGATCTTTTATCTTTGACCATTTATTTCAACTAAAATTTTCCTTCACTGGGAGGCACTATCCTTGAGCATTGTCACTCTTACCTGAGTTTCCAATCTTCCAACTTTGGCCAGCTTATCAGATACCTCACTTCTGTACATACCAGCGTGTGATGGACTCTACTGAAAAGTCCATTCATTGCCTCGATATCTGAGCCTCCACACCTCCTAATGAACTGCATCAATAAGAGCATTCTGGTTTCTCCAAAAGGAACTGAGGATTGCCACCTGCAAGTCAACAAACACCACAACATCTGCCTCTATTTCTGCTCTGCTTATTTCTTGCACAGCAGTGAGAATAGCTTTCATTTCAGCCATATAATTTGAGAGGATATATCCCAAATAATACACTTTTTGTACTCATTCCATTGGGCCACTGGATGAAGACACCACAACAACCATTCTTGAATGATATCTCTGATGAACTATCAGTTTACATGTGAATTTGACTGATACCATTGGATGGTCTTCTGCATTTTTCCTTAGTGTACCCTAGTCCATGTATTCCATCTCTCCCTTGAAGGGAGAGACATTTACTAAAGTAAATACGTTTATGTGGAGGATTAACTGGACCTACAAGCTTCTTCATACACTCTACCCTCCTGACGTCAAATCTTCCTTTTCTTCAGTAGCCTTTACATATTTCAAAATAAGATGACTGTTTCAGCCTTGTTTTGATTTTCCCATTTCTGAACAGACCTGAGCAGTGATGACATTCAGGTGGGAACAAAGACAATTTCCATACTGAATTAGTGGTATTTTTCTACGGTTCTTAAGAGGTTGAATATCAGACTTTTGTTCACAAATTGCTGTTGGAGTGAATCTTACTGCTCCAGTTATCAAGTGAACTATAGATGACTGCTCAATGTTGAATTTGGCAATGTAACTAGGAGCAATATATGACCAAATAGGGGAGGCATATTCAAGTACTGGGCTAACTATCAAGCAGCATGCTGTTGTCAGTGTGCTAACACGTGTACCTCAATTGGTGTCAGTGATACTTCTTAAGAGATTCAGTCTCCACTCTGCTTTGACTGCCACCTTATTGACTTGTGGTCCAAACCTTAGTTCTGTGTCCAAGGTCACTGCAAGATATACTGGGTTCCTCTCTGCAGCAATACTTTCTCCATCCAATGTTGATTTTGGACTGTACTTGAACACCTTATGGTTTGTGGTGAAGTAGGTGGACTTTGTTTCTTCAGCTGGAATTTATGTTCATTTGCCCATCTAGTTACAATTTCCAAGTCTTCATTCAGTCTTACCTCATTACATCTGTTTCACAATCTGAGATCTGAAGCACGGTATCATCTGCACACGTGTATACAGATGATTTCAAGCGTCCTGACAATGCAGAGGAGTATAGCAGGAAAAGAAGAGGAATTAGAACTGAGCCCTAAGGTAAGCAGCTGACTTAGTACCATACTCAGTCCTAGGCAACTCATTATTTTTAATTTAAATGTTTGGCATACGTTATGATCCAGATGAAAATGAATGATGCTTAGATCTTAAGCCAATTTGCTGAGATCAGCAGTTTTATATAAGCCACTAATCAGCATGTTCATTTGTTCTTTGCAGCACATCCTGACAGTAAAACAAGAATCGGGACAGCACTAGCAAACAAAAGTGACAGAATAATAGTAATTTGCATTATACCTGATCCTGCATTATATCTGAGATGCAGAACTTGTCTGTAGCAGATTTAAACCATAGGTAATGAGTGCTTCTTTGTAGCATACTCCCAAAAATTCAGTAAAGCGATAGAGAAAAAATTGTAGAATAAAATGAGTTACAAGATGCTGATCAACTCATCTAAGAATTAAGTCCAAAAGAGAGTACTATTTCATATAAAGGAATTGTAAAAATTGTACAAAAAAAGGGACTGGATTGCAAATAGTTACCTTTTGATGGTTATTCAATATATTTATTACATATGATTTGGTGATCTCATCTGAAATCCTATTAGACATGTCCACATCACAAAACCATGGCATCTTATTGGAAGACTTAGCATAGAGGTCAAAGACTGAATGGGCATGGAGTCTGAATTTTCCATTCATCCCAACAGGTGATCACTCTTTCCGCATCAGAGAAGAACAGGAAAGGGAAACTAAATCCACTGCCATAAGTGCTCTGTGGTTAAATAGAATGTAATCAGTACAGTGCTGTCAACCCCAGCACAAAAGCAGAGTAAAATTCAGAAATTGCAAAATTTCAACATTGATTTTTGTCCCTGTCACACTGTTTGGAGTGGTTCATGACCATAAGTGCCACCCTCAGGCCAGACTGTCAAAAAGTAGGGCAGACACCTCAATCTGGTGGTATGTTATATAATCAGGAGTTCACATTTGTTACTAGGTTTGTGAAATCTAAAGCATTATACCAGTCTTATTATGGAGTCACAGGAAGTCCACTTGGGCACTCCAGTCTATCCCACCACCCAGGCAAGCTGGACTTAGTCATAAATGGTTACTTACACCAAAGCTCACAACATATATAGGTTACTCCCAGTCCCAAGAGACCAGTCACTTATATCCCATCTAAGACAATGTTGCTAGCCAATCCTATAATAAACTATTAAATAATAAAAGAAATGAGAGAGTTATTTTCAGGTTAAAGCAAACAAACATATACACATAAATAAGTTACGGTCTATGGTTCCAATAGGTGACAGAGATGTAATAATCTGTCAGCACTCAGTATCTTTTAGGGCTAACTCAAGTTGACCCTGGGGATCTCTGCTTTTGAGTCCTAGCTCCAGCCCTGAAAGAGCCCAAACAGCAAAGAGATGAAGAATTTTCATGTCAGCTATCTTTATTTCCTTCCTCCAGAATTCAAGTTCATGGGACAAGCTAACATACAGGTGAGCTAGTCTGGTTTTCATCTATGTATTTGTCAGAGTTCAGCTGATGCCTACAGCCATAGCAAGAGCTGGCACCAGGTCACAGTCCTGAAACATGACAAAAAGTTGAAATGTCGAAATTTTCCATAGAATGGAAAAAAAATTGATTTGGAAATACTGAAAATATTGTTTTGATATTTTTGATCATAATGTAGCATTTTCAAAATAGAAATGTTTTGCTTCAGTTTCCCAAATTGCTTTTCAGCATTAGACTGTCTTTGTCTACTGTCTTGTAAGAATGGTGGGTCTGGTCTCCATAGTCATGCAACTCCGGTGATGCTCCATGCAGAGGAAATGCACTGTGGGAGATGCAGTCCCCTCAGAAGCCCGGCCCATAGCAGAAAATGTGGGTTGGAACAACTCCAATAAAATAATGTTGTTCAATTTTTTTTGCGTGGATTCAAAATTAAACATTTTGGGTCAGTTTAAAGAAAAATATTTCGATACTGGTCAAGCCTACCCAAAATGAATTTTTCATTTCTATATTCCCAATGGAAAATGGACATTTTTTTGAAAAGTCAAAATCTTTTCCTGCGAAAAATTTCAATTTTGTGGAAACTGCATTTTCTGTTGAAAAATCATTAGACAGAAAATTCCCAACCAGCTCCACCCAGCATCTCTCACCTGCAGGAAATTCCCCTATTTTTTTAAGCAAAGAGAATGATAGGTGAAATCAATTTTTCATTATTCTATCTTGTGGCAGTGGAGTGTGCATTGGCATTCTATCTCCATTACAGTCTGATGTGTTGCCTTCTTGCCTATCAGATTTCCAGCTTTTGCTAATCTTTTGTTATTGCATATACTTAGAGGTCTGAATTACCAGCCTGTGATTTGCCTTGCCAAATTAAAAAAGGCTACAAGACCCAGTGTTATCAGTTATTTACTTTCCACAAAGATTATTGGCATTATCAGAGTTCTTCACCTCCAGAAACTCAAGGTCAAGCCAACAAAAAATAAATTTAATGAAAAACGGCAGCAGCATAGTTAAAAATAAACAAACAAACAAAACAAAAACCCAAACCAAACCAACAACCTGTAAACTTTGTATCACCATGTAAGTATGAAACATTTATGGCCAGATCCTTGGGTTTCGTGAGGCTATTTTGCACTTCATTGACGGCTACTTTGGCTGAAAGTCCTACATAAAATATCCAAGGCAAATTATCCCAGTGTGTAGGTGATTCTCCAGTTGCATGGGGCTAATATAATGACTTATACTATTGCTGAGGCAGAAGTGAAAAGGAAGCATGGATATGTGTGTGTGTGTGATGGGGCTGCTCCTATGTTATCTCAATTCTGGCCTATATTTTCAATCTCTTGTGGCTCCTACAGGTTAGTGTAAGTCATAACAGCCCTCAGGCAACGATAAGAAGCATGAGGTGAACTTTACTTCACGTTTGCACACTGCCCCTGGACTTATATCCTGAGGATCTGACTCTGCATTAAAACCAATTCTGTATTTTCTTTTTACTGACTATGGGACCACAGTGCATTAAAATTACTTTTGTTTAAGGTAAAAGGGTAGCAATATACATTTAATAATCTCACTCTCCCACAGCAATTTGTGATTAATACAATTCTGTTTTTAATTATACTTCTATGATTGTCACCTGAATTCCATGAGTGCAAATGCTTTCTTTTCAGATTTTGTTTCATCATATTTTCAATTCAATGCATAAAAGGAATTTTAAATATTTATTTTGGGGTATTTTGTACTTTTATTAGTTTTGTAAACCAAACAAATAGTACAGCTTACTTTTACTGTATGAGTTGATTCCATATGTGCCAAATCAACATGAGCATGCAGAGCAACTTTTATTACAGAACAAACTAAATTTTGCAAGATATTGCTCCAAGTAAAGAGAAAGTGGCACATTTTATGAATGACTGATTTTAAGAGTAAAAAACAATGAAAGGCACTTTTGAAATGAATATTTTTATAATAAATGTATGGCTTAGTAAAAAGGCAAAAGCTAACATTTATTTCTTATGGCTCTATCTAGTGTGACAGTGTTGGGCTAGATGGCTACAGAAGAGTGATAGAAGGCAGATATATTAGCCCCAGGTTAAGTAGGCCCCTTTTCCCTGGGTAAGGTAACTGGGAAGGTTTTTTTTTTTTTTTCTTTTGAAAACAGAAGGAAAATTTATTGGTAACGCTTACAGAATTACCAAAGAAAACAAAACAACTATGCAACAAAACAACGCAATCAGAAGGTATAACACAGCAGCTTTCAGGAGGGAGAAGTATTCAGGCTAGCCTGGGCCCAGAGCGGGGGGGCTTCCTCGACACTCGTGGTCTTCCACCCTCCTGAGTTACCTGGTGGCCTAGAGCGGGGGGGCTTCCTCGACACTCGTGGTCTTCCACCCCCTCGAGTTACCCAGTGCCGCGCCCAGTGTCACCGATCCTCCCTCTCCTGAGAGTGCCCGGTAAGATGGGCACGGCTGCGGGGTGGGCGGTTTAGGGAGGGGGGGGTAGACACCCATGTATCATAGGACCCCTCCTAGACGACAGGGATGATGGTATCCACAGCGGCAACGGCTGGGGCTGGCGTCTCTCGCTCTTCCCCTCAATCAAAGGGTCAGATGGAGGGAACCGGACGGGGTCACCGAGCAGAGAACCCCAGACAGCGCCCACCGCTCCTCGAAGGCTTCAAGGGAGTCGGTGGACGCCGCCCAGAGGAACTCCGCTCGGATACGTGAGTGTACTGAGGATCGGAAAACGGCCCCACAATCGCAGGACGCTGCATGGGCCAACCTCCTCTCTCTGGTTTTATAAATGGCTGTTTTAGCCAAAGCTAGGAGGAGGTTGACCAGAAGATCCCGCGACTTTGTGGGGCCACGGATGGGAAGTGTATAGATAAAAAGGTGGGGGGAAAAATGAAGCCAGAAGCGTAATAAAATATTTGTGAGGAGCCGGAAAAGGGGCTGCAATCTGGCACACTCTAAATACACGTGCGCCAGGGTTTCCCTCACATTACAAAAAGGACAAGTGTCCGGAACGGGGGTAAACCGTGTCAAAAGCACGCCCGTGCTCACAGCTCCGTGAAGGAGCCGCCAACTGATGTCCCCGACGGGCCTTGGGACCAGGGTGGAATACAGGCTGGCCCACCGAGGTTGCTCACCCTCCAAAGGTGGCAGGAGATCCCGCCACTTTGTATCGGGGCGGGACACCAGGGTGTGGGCGTGAAGGGTGTGAAGCGTAAGTGTATATAAGTATTTCCGTGGAGCAATTTGAAAGCTAACCGGCTGCAATTCGTGCAGCCGGCTTGCAGTGAAAGGGTGAGGGGTTTGTTGAGATCTACGGGGTGGGGGCCCGATGGAAAGGTCCGGCGGGCCTGGGGTAAGGAATGGGCAGGGTGCGCCCTCGCACAAGGCTCGGCTAACATAAGCCCGAGCAGCGGGGGTCAAAGTGGCCTTCACCTCCTGAAGCACGCGCCGGGGGGTACGAAGGCTGGAGAGCCCCATGCGCCGAGCGAGCGTCAGGGGATCCAGCCAGTCTCTCCGGTCGTAGTCCAGGAGGTCTCCGACCCTCGTGACTTCCGCCAGGACCAACCTCTGGCGCACCGAGCGGGACTCCGCCACCTGCACACGGAGCTGGGGGTTGTGTAGCAGGGGCTCCGTGAGGAGATCTGCCCCCACGGTGGCCGCCACGGACCTGGTTGTTAGAAACAATTTCCAGGTCCGGAGGAGGTCCTGGTAGAAGACCGGCAGCCCGGAGAGGTCTCGCGGAAAACCCCTCGGAGAAAGATAAAAGAGCTGCCGGTCATATCGAAGCCCTTGGAAACGGCGCAGGAAGGCGTGCGCCAGTATGCTCCACGCCGAACTACTTGCACTATAAAAGAGCCTCTGCAGGGCCTGGAGGCGGAAAACGCGGACCTGAGTGTACAGACACTTCAGGCCCTGCCCTCCTTCCTTCAGGGGTAGATGAAGAACTCCAACAGGGGCCCAGTGCATTCCCGACCAGAAGAACTCTAGAATCAATCTCCGGAGGTGGGTCAGGAAACCCGGGGCCGGGGCCAGGGTGTTGAGCCGGTACCAGAGCGTGGACAGGACTAGTTGGTTAAGCACCAGTGCTCTCCCTCGGAGGGAGAGACATCGGAGAAGCCTCGTCCATCTCCGGATCCGCTCTATCACCCCGCCCTCTAAATTTTGCCAGTTCTCCGGCGGGGAAGGATGCGTGGCGGAAAGGTAAACGCCGAGATAGAGCAGTGGACCCGCACTCCACCGGATGGTCTGAAGTGCGGGTGGGAGGGAGCTCACCTGCCGCCAGTCCCCCACCGCCAAGCCAGAGCTCTTGACCCAGTTGACTCGGGCGGAGGAGGCTGCCGAATAGATGGCTTGGCATGCCTCCACTCGCGCCAAGTCGCCCGGGTCCTGGACCACGAGGAGTACGTCATCGGCGTACGCCGACAGGACCAGCCGCAGCTCCGGCTCCCGCAGCACCAACCCTGTCATCCTCCTGCGGAGGAGACAGAGGAAAGGCTCGATCGCCAGAGCATACAACTGGCCCGAGAGGGGGCACCCCTGCCGCACTCCTCGCCCGAAGCTGACCGGTTCAGTCAGGGTCCAGTTGAGCCTAACCAAACACTCCGCGGAGGCATACAGCACCCGGAGAAAACTCACAAACTGAGGTCCAAATCCAAATGCCTGCAAAGTGCTCAGGAGGTACCCATGATCTACTCTATCGAACGCCTTCTCCTGATCAAGAGACAGGAGGGCGAACGATAGACCATCTCTCCGCCCGAGTTCCAAAAGGTCTCGGACTAGAAAGAGGTTGTCGAAAATGCTGCGACCCGGGACAGTATAGGTCTGGTCTGGGTGGACCACGTCCGCCATCACGGACCCTAGCCGCAGCGAGATTGCTTTCGCTACGATTTTGTAATCCGTGCTAAGGAGTGAGACGGGACGCCAGTTTCGTAGATCGCGGAGGTCCCCCTTCTTCGGCAGCAAAGCGAGCACCGCACGCCTGCATGACAGAGGGAGGACCCCGCTCTGCAAGGACTCAGCCCAGACGGTGACTAGGTCTGGGCCGAGAATGTCCCAGAACGCGCGGTAAAACTCCACGGTCAGCCCGTCCATGCCCGGAGATTTATTGGTGGGCATGCGACGGAGGGCTTCCGAGAACTCGGCCAGGGTGAGAGGCAGCTCTAGTCGGTCTCGGTCGCCCACGCTGACCGTGGGGAGTTCCTCCCAGAGCACCTCGCAAGCGTCAGGATCGGTCGGGTCCGGGGAGAAAAGGCTTGTGTAGAAGTCACGGGCCCTCCCACACATCTCCTCCGGACCCGTGAGGGGGGTGCCGTCTTCCGCAAGGAGGCAGGTGACGTGTTTCTTGGCCCCCCTCGTTTTCTCCAGGGCATAGAAGAAGCGGGAGCCGCGGTCCATCTCCCGAAGGAGGCGGATGCGGGATCGAACGAAGGCACCTCGGGCCCGGTGGTCCTCAAGGGCCCGGAGCTCCTCCCGCTTCTCCCGGCACGCTCCGCAGAGGGACGGGTCCTCGGGATCGGCGGCCAGGCGCCTCTCCATCTCTAAGACCTCCCGTTCCAGCTGCTCTATCGCCGCATTTCGCCGTCGGCTGGTGCCCCGAGTGTAGTCACGGCAGAAGAGCTTGGCGCGCACCTTCCCGAGATCCCACCATCGCCGCACCGAGGGAAAGGCACGCCACTGCTCTCGCCAGGCCAGCCAAAACTCCCGGAAGGACATCACAAAGCTCTCGTCCTCCAACAGGCTGTTATTAAAGTGCCAATAGGCCGGCCCCGGTCTCTCTGCACGGAGGGAAACCGTTACAGTGACTAAATGATGATCGGAGAATGGGGCCGGCCGAATGGCGGAGGAGTGGGCCTGTGAAAGATGGAAACGGGATAAGTAAATACGGTCCAACCGAGAGTGGTGTGACCGATGGGCCTCCACCCGGACAAAGGTGAACGTGGAGGTGTCATCTGGGTGATGGTCGCGCCAGACGTCCACTAGGGAGTGATGGTCGACTATCCCTTGAAGAAAATTCGCTGCGGCCGGACTCGGTTCGGCCCCTGAGCGGTCCCGTTCCTCGAGGGTGGTGTTAAAGTCCCCTCCCAGGACCAGGCGCTCATGCGAATCCAGGGTGCCGAGAAAGTCGGACACCTGCTGATAAAATTGTGGCCGCCTGGAGCTCATTTGCGGGGCATAGATGTTAACAAGATTAACCACGAGCCCCTCCATACGGACTCGAAGGTGCAGCACGTGGCCCGGCACGGCCTCATTGACCCCTAGCACCTCAGGCCGTAGGTTGGGGGAGAATAGGGTTGCCACTCCAGCCTGCCAGGTCGCAAAGTGGCTAAAGTATACCCCGTCCCCCCACTCCAGCCGCCACCTATCCTCGGCGGCCGGGTCTGTATGGGTCTCCTGCAGGAAAACTACAGAGTACCTCCCCTCCCGAAGGTAAGAGAGCACCTGGGACCTGCGGAGAGCCATCCTACAGCCCCTGGTATTCAGGGTCGCAATAATAAGAGGCGTCATACGGAGGGCTGGGGGAGTGGGGGTCTCGTATTGGCGGGGGGGTTCAGGGCCCCCGGCGGGTTGCACAGCAACCCATGACCCATCCCGTAGGTGAGTAGATCGCTGCGGAAGCTGCGGGCTCGCTCGTAGGCCGCAGCACCGCGCTTTCCTTGCCCCCGCCCTCCTTTATAAGGGCCTTTGTGGCCTGGAGGAGTTGATCAAAGTCCCCCCATAGCCGAAGAGCCAGCTGTGCCCTATCGCGGGCGCCACGGGAGTGCTCTAGGAACTTCCGTAGCGCATGCCGCAGCTCATGGGGGGGTGGGGTTACAATTCCCAAGGTATTCCCTGATGGGCCTCTTAATACAGCCTCGTGGTCCGCTAAGGCAGGTAGACAGGGTGCGGACCACCGACGGGGCGTCTGACAGGCTGGGGTTATTAAATTCACTTCACGCCTTGGGGTGGAGGGGGATGGCAGGGGAAAAATTGCCACTCCTAACGGGTCGCGACTAGAAAGTGCAAAGACTGCTCCCTGGGGGGAGTCTGCAAAAGGCGGAAAGGAAATAACCCCAGGGGCGGCATTAACATTGCAGGAGGAGGGACCTTGGGCAGGGGCAGGGGTGGGGGCAGGGGTAAGGCTCTGGGGTGCAGGAGGCGAGCAGCTAAAGGAAAGTGCCTCCTGAGCAGAATCAAGGGTTAAGGGGGAAGGGGAGGGGCTCCCAAGAATGCTAGGTGCTGGCTCCATGGTGGTTTTAGCGGTCACGGCATCAGGTGGTGGACCGCCTTCTGCAGGGTGCTCACCCGGGAAGGCAAAAAGGGGGAGGGAGCATGGGGAAAGGGAGGCTGGGGTAAGGCTGCCCAGCTCGAGGCCAGCCGGCAGCAAATCATCCCCTCCCTGGGTGACCGGGGTCAAATCTAGGGCCTCAATCTCCGCATACACGGAGGAGAGGCCAACTCCTGCCACCCCGGGGGCCTCTCCTCTAGGGCCCGCCTCAACGGCCGCCTCGGGGTCTGCGGGGGGTTCGGGTAGCGTCCAGGCAGAAGGGGTGTCCTCAGAAGTCTCGGAGGGGAGGGTTTCCCGTGGAGGGGGGATTCTGCCCTCCAATGCCAGTCCGTCTTCCCCTCCCGACACCGGCGGATGGATCTCGCTCGCAGCCGTGGCGGGAGGCTCGATAGCAGTGCCTCCTTTCCTGGTCTTCTGGGGGGCTTCCGCGTCGGGTGGATGCAGCGGACCTCGAGCCTTCCGCTTGCCTCGCTTCCCCTGGACTAGGGTCCAGCCCTCCATAGCATCATCTGGGGGTTGGTTAGCAGGGGTCGTGTCGGGGGGCGGAGGCGATGGTTTAGGCGTTCGGGGAGGTAGCGGTGGGGCAACATAAGGGGCGGGGGCTTCTCCTTGGGGAGGGCCCTCTCTTATACCTGATAATATCCTTGCCACACCCTCCTCCATGGGCTCTATTGGGTTGGTACTAGCAAGGGTGGAAACCCCTTGCTCGCCCGGGCATTGTAGGGAAGGTATCTCTTGGGCCCGGACGGGAGCAGCGATGGGTCGAGTAGGAGGAGGGTTGGTTTCAGGTACTGGGCAGCCAGGGGCATGGGCAGCGACGGGGCCAATGTCCTGCCGGGTCTCGGGGGTTTCGGGTGCCCCTCCCCCCCGAGCCAAAGGGCAGTCTCTGCGGACATGCCCCGCTGAGCGGCAGAGGTAGCACCGGGCCTCTCCGGTAGAATAAAAGACCCGATAGCGGGCTCCCTCGTAGGGGACTAGAAAGGACCCCTCAAGCGCCTCTCCGTCACGCGCCCCTGCCGGTGGTAGAAGCTGCACTTGCCGGCGGAACGAAAAAATGTGACGGAGGGTGGGGTCCTTGCAGCCCAACGGGAGAGGGCTGATGACAGAAACAAGTTTTCCCAGGGTGGAAAGAGCGGGTAACAGGGCAGCATTGGGTAAGAAGGGAGGAACGGAGGTAAGGACAAGGCGAACGCCCAGGTCTTCTAACGGTTCTAGGGGGACAAACACCCCCCCTACCGTCAGGCCCCTCTCCACCGCCTCCTGGGCGGCATCCTCCGAGGCTAAGAAGAAAACGACCTTCCCATACATCTTGGAGGCCGCCACAATAGCCGTGGGTCCCACCACCTTCGCCAACGCCTGCACGTATGTCTCCACGTGGGGCGAGGCGGGCACCAGGAGGCAACGGACGCCGTGCTTCCTGGTCAAGGCGGGGAAAGGGCCTCGGCCGCTGGTGATGGTGGCGGAGGCGGGGGGGGGGCGAGATGACGAGGTGGCAGGCAGCGGGGAGCCCGCTGCCGCCCGGGCATACGTCCTGGGGGCCGGGGGAGGGACAATCGCAGAGCTGGTGGAGGGAAACGCTGGGAGGGGCGCCACGGTTGATGACGAGGCCGCAGCAGTGGGGGCAGCTCCCGCCATGGAGGGCTCAGTGGTTTTAGCGGGGCCCTTTCCCTTCCACCCGCCCTGGCCCTTCTTGCGAACCGCGGGGGGTTTCCTAGTATCTGGGGGGGGTGGTGGGTGCAGCAGCAGCAGCAATCACCCTGGTGCCTCCTGCTACCGGTGCCCCAGCAGGGGGGGTGGCAAGTACCTTAACAATAGTAGTAGGGGGGGGACCTTGGGGGTTGGGCAGGGGTGGTGGTGGGGAAGGGACAACTAATTTTATTAAAGCAGTCTCGCCCCTCTCGTTCCCCGCCATTGTGAGCAGGGAGAGACAGGGAGACACCGGAAGGAGGAGGGGGGAGGGGAGAAGGCAGAATAGCCCCTCCCTCCGCTGGCTGCGGACGGGAAGGGAAAAAATGCCGAGGGAGGGGGGCTGGGAGGAAGGGGGGAACAAAATCGGGGTCCAGTAAAAGGGGCAAGTTGTGGGATAAGCAGTCCGGGGGGGGGGGGGTGCAGACCCACACACGTTTGTCCAAAGAGTCTCGGTTGGTCGGTTGTTAGGTCCGGTCCGGAAGGCAAAGTTCAAAGCAAACAGCTGGATCCGAAGGGAGATGGCAGATTGCCAGCAGGGACAGACTGCGGGGGGGCCGTGACAGTTGTAATAACGATGGGGGGGTAGGGGCACCGATGGATTGGGGGTGGGGGTCTCCACGCCACACCCCCTGTGCCGCCACAAACGCAAGTAATCACAGTCAAACTCCCCCCCACGAGAGTATAATTCAAAAAGTTACTCAATCTCACGGCCTCCGTCACGATGATTTATATTATTTCTTCTATAAATCTCCGTCTCCGGCTGTGTTGGCTGTGTTCCAAGTCCTCCGGTATGTTAAGAATGTTGTAAGATCCGAGCTGCTGACACAAAGGCTGGGTCTGGGGGTTTCCACTCCCCCCTCCGGACAGCAAAATCGGCAATCTTCCCCCCCCTCCTCCGGGGGCTCAGCTGAGGCAAATAGCTGCGCCTGAAAGCAGGCGTGGGGGGGGGGATGGCCGGCGAAGGACGTAGACGGAAAAAAAACACAAAAAATGAAAAGAAAAATCAAAAAAGCGTCTGGCCCGGTCGGGGGGGGGGGACTAAGGCAGGTGCAAAAAGTAAGAAAAATCCGGGCCAGGGGGCTTTAGGAAAGAATAGAAAGCAGATAGCTGAGGAGCAAGCAAAAGACGTTCCGTTTCCTAACTGGGAAGGTTCCAGAACAATCAGGAACTTTCTGAAAACAATTAAGGCAGACAGGCTGATTAGAACACCTGCGGCCAATCAAGAAGCTGCTAGAATCAATTAAGACAGGCAAGCTAATCAAGGCACCTGGGTTTAAAAAGGAGCTCATTTCAGTTTGTGGTGTGCGTGTGAGGAGCTGGGAGCAAGATGCGCAAGAAGCTGAGAGTGAGAAGGTGTACTACTGGAAGACTGAGAAGTACAAGCATTATCAGACATCAGAAGGAAGGTCCTCTGGCGAGAATAAAAAAGGTGTTGGGAGGAGGCCATGGGGAAGTAGCCCAGGGAGTTGTAGCTGTCACGCAGGTGTTATAGGAGCCACTGTAGACAGCTGCAATCCACAGGGCCCTGGGCTGGAACCCAGAGTAGAGGATGGGCCCGGGTTCCCTCCATCCCCCCAACTCCCTGCTTGATACTGGAGGAGTTGACCTGGACTGTGGGTTCCACCAGAGGGGAAGGTCTCTGGCATGTTCCCTGATCCACTAAGTGTATCAGCGGAGACTGCAGGGACTGTTCTTTTTCCTTTTCCCCATGCTGGCCAGTGATGAGGCTAACTGAGTGAACGGCAGATTTGAGCCATAAAAGTGGCCAAACTGAGGGCTGCCATGAACCTCTGAGGTAAGCAAATCTGCCAATAAGCACAGGACCCACCAAGGCAGAGGAGGAACTTTGTCACACTAGAGAAAATGTTATGTGGTCCTTCTGTATGTAACACAGGCTCTTTCTCATCTTTTCAACCTATTCTATAGCCATTTGGTGGAATGCTCTTGCACGGCCAGAAGGTCCTCTATGGCTCACATGCCATGGAGTCAAGAAAAACACAGAAAATCACTTCAAAACCAAGAAGATCCCTCCCACTGTTGAGTTATCACTAGTGTTTAAAACCTGGAACTCTGGATTCTCAGCAGAGACCTCTGCTACTTGAGCTAAAGGAGTAACTGATATCCTCTATGTGAACCAGCCTCTAGTAGGTATTTAGCATACTTTTTTAGTTGGTTACACAACTATTTATCAGACTGCAGTAGAATGCTGGAGATCAGGAATCCTTGGTAATATTCCTGGTTCAGGAAGAGGAGTATGTTCTTGTAGTTAGAGCAACAGTTACAGACAGGATAGAAAGAAAAGGAGTACTTGTGGCACCTTAGAGACTAACAAATTTATTTGAGTATAAGCTTTCGTGAGCTACAGCTCACTTCATTGGATGCATTCAGTGAATGCTTTGAGCTTATGCTCAAATAAATGTGTTAGTCTCCAAGGTGCCACAAGTACTCCTTTTCTTTTTGCGAATACAGACTAACATGGCTGCTACTCTGAGACAGGATAGACAAACTCATAGATTTGGTACATCCATTCTAAGCCCTGGTCTACATTAGGACTTTAGGTCGAATTTAGCAGCGTTAAATCGATGTAAACCTGCACCTGTCCACACGATGAAGCCCTTTATTTCGACTTAAAGGGCTCTTAAAATCGATTTCCTTACTCCACCCCTGACAAGTGGATTAGCGCTTAAATCGGCCTTGCCGGGTCGAATTTGGGGTACTGTGGACACAATTCAATGGTATTGGGCTCCGGGAGCTATCCCAGAGTGCTCCATTGTGACTGCTCTGGACAGCACTCTCAACTCAGATGCACGATTGTTTGCCTTTGCTCTGACGCAGGGAGGGGCGACTGACGACACGGCTTACAGGGTTGGCTTACAGGGAGCTAAAATCAACAAAGGGGGTGGCTTTAACATCAAAGAGTATTTCAGGCAGGACTTCACGGAGGGTCCCAGTAAGAAATGGTGCACCTAAGTTATTGTTCTTATTGGAACAAGGAGGTTAGTCTGGTCTCTGATTGATACATGGCTAGATTTACCTCGCTGCACCTTCTCTGTGAGTGACTGCAGTGTGACCTAGAGGAATGAGTCCCCTAGACGGGGGGCGAGGGGGGCGGTTTGCAAATGAGTACAAAACAAATCTGGTCTATTTCTGGTTTTGATCCACTCCATCTATCCTTTACATCTTTGGCTGGCAGCAGACGGTGCAGAAGGACTGCATGCCATCCACATTTCATGGCTGCTCGGCAGAAGATGGTACAATAAGACTGCTAGCAATCCGTATCACCTGCCTGCTCACCATAAGATGGTTCAACAGGACTGACTGCAGGACTAAAGAGAATGACTTGATCAAGTCACTCCACATTTAGTCCCTGCGCCCATGTCTGCCCAGGCGCTCCTGATCGACCTCACACAGGCGACCAGGAGCATCTCGGACATGACGATGACGGCTACCAGTCCTATTGCACCGTCTGCTGCCACAAGGCAATGGGTTGCTGCTGCTGTGTAGCAATGCAGTACCGCGTCTGCCAGCACCCAGGAGACATACGGTGACAGTGAGCTGAGCGGGCTCCATGCTTGCCGTGGTATGGCGTCTGCACAGGTAACTCAGGAAAAAAGGCGCAAAACAGTTGTCTGCCCTTGCTTTCACGGAGGGAGGGAGGGAACGGGGGCCTGACGATATGTACCCAGAATCACCCGCGACAATGTTTTAGCCCCATCAGGCATTGGGATCTCAACCCAGAATTCCAATGGGCAGCGGAGACTGCGGGAACTGTGGGATAGCTACCCACAGTGCAACGCTCCGGAAGTCGACTCTAGCCTCGGTACTGTGGAAGCACTCCGCCAAGTTAATGCACTTAGAGCATTTTCTGTGGGGACACACACACTTGAATATATAAAACTGATTTCTAAAAAACCGACTTCTATACATTCGACCTAATTTCGCAGTGTAGACATACCCTTTAATGTACTGTGGATGACTAGATATGATTTAGGTCTCCAAATTAGAGAACTGGAAGTTACTTTGTGCAAACTTTCAGTTAGCTTTTTTGTTTAATGGGGGAATTATTCTTGGCCGGCCAACAGAGTGAGGCCTTGCTCAATAATAGTAAGAATGCTCAAGTGCATAGAAATATAAACAGGTTTCAGAGTAACAGCCGTGTTAGCCTGTATTCGCAAAAAGAAAAGGAGTACTTGTGGCACCTTAGAGACTAACCAATTTATCTGAGCATGAGCTTTCGTGAGCTACAGCTCACTTCATCGGATGCATGCCGTGGAAACTGCAGCAGGCTTTATTTATACACAGAGAATATGAAAAAATACCTCCTCCCACCCCACTGTCCTGCTGGTAATAGCTTATCTAAAGTGATCATCAGGTGGGCCATTTCCAGCACAAATCCAGGTTCTCACCCTCCACCCCCCCACACAAATTCACTCTCCTGCCCATGCTATCACCATAGAATTTGTGTGGGGGGGTGGAGGGTGAGAAAACCTGGATTTGTGCTGGAAATGGCCCACCTGATGATCACTTTAGATAAGCTATTACCAGCAGGACAGTGGGGTGGGAGGAGGTATTTTTTCATATTCTCTGTGTATAAATAAAGCCTGCTGCAGTTTCCACAGCATGCATCCGATGAAGTGAGCTGTAGCTCACGAAAGCTCATGCTCAAATAAATTGGTTAGTCTCTAAGGTGCCACAAGTACTCCTTTTCTTTTTGAGAAATATAAACAGCAGCCAGTAGAGGTCATCCCAGAACTCATGGTCTTCTGATGCCTAGCTTAGAGCACTTTATCCTAGGCTACAATGTATTTGGATGAGGACACACATACATGACATGGTGGTGCACAGGCAGCCCAATTCAGCTAAAATGTGGAATGCTCTATAAGATTTAGCACCTTTGATGGTCAATGTGTTCTCACCTGAGCTATCTACAAATACTGGTAGCATGTGGGCTTCATCTCAGATTGTCTATGGCTTGCAGAATATATACACAAATCCTGCTCCAGTACACTAGATGTTGCTAAAGTGTATATAGTTTAGCACTACACATGCCTTCTCAAATAAAGTACTGCAGTATATTTCTGTCTTCAATAGATTTTTCTGATCATACTCACTGTCATTTACTACCAACCTTTTTTTTTTTTAGTGTGCTGGCATGCCACTTACTAATTCATGCATCCCACTCTATTTCCTGTCAGACTTTGGGTTTTGTCCACATTTTACTACAAAGGAACAACAGAATTATCCAATTCTGCGTGGGAGCTAAAAAATGGCTTAGATTATTACCTATCATTTCTTTAATGCAGTAGGGGCTAGAGCCCTTGATTAAGGCTCCATTGTGCAATCTGTACACAAAGATATGGAAAGATGGTTCCTGCCCCAAATTGTTGCACAACCCTAAAAATACATATGCTACTGAAATAAATATACAGGGGCAAAATAATATATTCAATGATAGTTTTAGTGGTTGCAAGCAGAAATTTTTTGATATAAGATCTGACAACAGCCCATTATCTTAAAAATAATTTGAAAATATTATCTGATGCCAATAAGAAGTGCTAAGAAATGGGTCAAGAGTTATCTGTCCATTTCAATAAATTTCATCAACTCTCTTTTGTAACTGTTGTACCACTAGAACAAAATGAAAAACTTCGGTGGTGCTCTGTTTTATCTTCTTCTTACTCTATAAATTAATTTATATGACCCACTTCTTTCTTTAATTTCCACATATAAGGTGTAATGTGTAATGGTGTAAATTGGAATGGCGGCACTGACATTAGTGAAGCTACTTCTATTTACATTAGCTGAGAATAAGTGTCCTAGAATTTAAGCATACTTTTCAGTATATTGAGGCTTGTTCTTCAGAAATATATTGATCATCATCAGGATCTTAGCTATGACATTAGTTTTTGATAAGTATCACTTGACTGAAACTAAAAGAAAGTTGTTTGTTTTTATGTCATACTTAATAATACACATTTTGCAAAGTACTCCATGATATTCAAATTAGAGTTTAGTCAAATTTATACTGGGAGTGATGACTGAAAATTCTGATATTCTCTGAAAGAGTAGATCAATTTGATTTCAGAAAACCAACACTACTCTGTGACACAACTCATGCAAACAGATCTATGTTTTAAAGTCCTCTGGCTGTAACTTAAAGGGTAAATCAACCAAGCATGAAAATTGAGACTTGGTACTACAAAATGCAAATCCCCATTCTGCTGTTTCTCTTCTGGATTAATGAAGTACATTGCATCCTGTATTCACAGATTCCAAGGACAGAAGGAGCACATGTGATTATCTAGTCTGATCTTCCATATAACCTAGGCCATAGAACTTTCCAAAAAAATTCCGAGATCATTTCTTTTAGAAAAATATCCACTCTTGATTTACAAATTGTCAGCGATGGAGAATCTACCACGACCCCTGGTAAATTGTTATAGTGGTTAATTACTCTCTCTGATAAAAATGTATGCCTCTTTTCCAACCTGAATTTGTCTAGCTTCAACTTTCAGTCATTGGATCATGTTATATCTTTCCCTGCTAGACTGAAGAGCCCATTATTAAATATCTGTTCCCAGTGTAGGTACTTACAGACTAATCAAGAGTCTGGGGACCTGACTAAATATGCATAGACTACCTTGGTTGAAAGGCAGGTAACAATTATCTAAAGGGGTTGTTGCTTGCCAGACCTAGTTTTATTAAAACACAGCCACAAGAAACCTCTATTTGTGGCATGAACCGCTCTATTGATGTCCTAATATTTGAACATGGACAAGTAACTATCCAGATGTTTTTAAAATAGGATACAGACATAGGTCAAGAATTTTGCTATTCAATTTCCAAATTTCTGGCTCTTTTAGGTATTTGGCCCTTTTCTTTTCTTTGTCCATTCTTTGAAATCCATAGCTCTCCTTTTATACTAAGAGTGATGACGAGCAGTAATCTCCATACTCGTTTTTTTCTTTATTTCCTTTTAAATAGATGACACACCAAAGACTATTGTAGCTCCCATAGGCACTCTTGACTTCTGGCTACGAGCATTACGCTGACAAGTGATGCTTATCAGTATTCTAAGCATTGGCAGATGAGATGTTAGCCATGTCCCCTACATTCACCTGCTGTTCTAAGTCAATCTTACCTAGTAGTAGTGCCTAGTAAGTGACTACATATATTTTCCTGCTCCACAAGAGCTACTGCTCAAAGGTCCCCTCCCTAACTGGTATCTGCTGGGAGAGCATGATATCTGCTGGGAGAGCAATACAGCGGTGCATAGACAATCCAGGAAGTTTTTGGAAAGCGTAGGGGACAATTTCCTGGTGCAAGTGCTAGAGGAGCCAACTGGGGGGAGAGCTTTTCTTGACCTGCTACTCACAAACTGGGAAGAATTAGTAGGGGAAGCAAAAGTGGATGGGAATCTGGGAGGCAGTGACCATGAGTTGGTTGAGTTCAGGATCCTGACACAGGGAAGAAAGGTAAGCAGCAGGATACGGACCCTGGACTTCAGGAAAGCAGACTTCGACTCCCTCAGGGAACGGATGGGTAGGATCCCCTGGGGGACTAACATGAAGGGGAAAGGAGTCCAGGAGAGCTGGCTGTATTTCAAGGAATCCCTGTTGAGGTTACAGGGACAAACCATCCCCATGTGTCGAAAGAATAGTAAATATGGCAGGCGACCAGCTTGGCTTAACGGTGAAATCGTTAAGCGGATCTTAAACATAAAAAAGAAGCTTACAAGAAGTGGAAGGTTGGACATATGACCAGGGAAGAGTATAAAAATATTGCTCGGGCATGTAGGAATGAAATCAGGAGGGCCAAATCGCACCTGGAGCTGCAGCGAGCGAGAGATGTCAAGAGTAACAAGAAGGGTTTCTTCAGGTATGTTGGCAACAAGAAGAAAGCCAAGTAAAGCGTGGGCCCCTTAATGAATGAGGGAGGCAACCTAGTGACAGAGGATGTGGAAAAAGCTAATGTACTCAATGCTTTTTTTGCCTCTGTCTTCACTAACAAGGTCAGCTCCCAGACTGCTGCGCTGGGCATCACAACATGGGGAATAGATGGCCAGCCCTCTGTGGAGAAAGAGGTGGTTAGGGACTATTTAGAAAAGCTGAACGTGCACAAGTCCATGGGGCCGGACGAGTTGCATCCGAGAGTGCTAATGGAATTGGCGGCTGTGATTGCAGAGCCATTGGCCATTATCTTTGAAAACTCGTGGCAAACGAGGGAAGTCCCGGATGACTGGAAAACGGCTAATGTAGTGCCAATCTTTTAAAAAGGGAAGAAGGAGGATCCTGGGAACTACAGGCCAGTGAGCCTCACCTCAGTCCCCGGAAAAATCATGGAGCAGGTCCTCAAAGAATCAATCCTGAAGCACTTACATGAGAGGAAAGTGATCAGGAACAGTCAGCATGGATTCACCAAGGGAAGGTCATGCCTGACTAATCTAATCGCCTTCTATGATGAGATTACTGGTTCTGTGGATGAAGGGAAAGCAGTGGATGTATTGTTTCTTGACTTTAGCAGAGCTTTTGACACGGTCTCCCACAGTATTCTTGACAGCAAGTTAAAGAAGTATGGGCTGGATGAATGCACTATAAGGTGGGTAGAAAGTTGGCTAGATTGTCGGGCTCAACGGGTAGTGATCAATGGCTCCATGTCTAGTTGGCAGCCGGTGTCAAGTGGAGTGCCCCAGGGGTCGGTCCTGGGGCCGGTGTTGTTCAATATCTTCATAAATGATCTGGAGGATGGTGTGGATTGCACTCTCAGCAAATTTGCGGATGATACTAAACTGGGAGGAGTGGTAGATATGCTGGAGGGCAGTGATAGGATACAGAGGGACCTAGACAAATTGGAGGATTGAGGCAAAAGAAATCTGATGAGGTTCAATAAGGATAAGTGCAGGGTCCTGCACTTAGGACGGAAGAACCCAATGCACAGCTACAGACTAGGGACCGAATGGCTAGGCAGCAGTTCTGCGGAAAAGGACCTAGGGGTGACAGTGGACGAGAAGCTGGATATGAGTCAGCAGTGTGCCCTTGTTGCCAAGAAGGCCAATGGCATTTTGGGATGTATAAGTAGGGGCATAGCGAGCAGATCGAGGGACGTGATCGTTCCCCTCTATTGGACATTGGTGAGGCCTCATCTGGAGTACTGTGTCCAGTTTTGGGCCCCACACTACAAGAAGGATGTGTATAAATTGGAGAGAGTCCAGCGAAGGGCAACAAAAATTATTAGGGGTCTGGAACACGACTTATGAGGAGAGGCTGAGGGAACTGGGATTGTTTAGTCTGCAGAAGAGAAGAATGAGGGGGGATTTGATAGCTGCTTTCAACTACCTGAAAGGTGGTTCCAGAGAGGATGGTTCTAGACTATTCTCAGTGGTAGAAGAGGACAGGACAAGGACTAATGGTCTCAAGTTGCAGTGGGGGAGGTTTAGGTTGGATATTAGGAAAAACTTTTTCACTAGGAGGGTGGTGAAACACTGGAATGCGTTACCTAGGGAGGTGATAGAATCTCCTTCCTTAGAAGTTTTTAAGGTCAGGCTTGACAAAGCCCTGGCTGGGATGATTTAATTGGGGATTGGTCCTGCTTTGAGCAGGGGGTTGGCCTAGATGACCTCCTGAGGTCCCTTCCAACCCTGATATTCTATGATTCTAACTTGTACCTTAGCCTGAGTTACTGGTGCCTATGAACTGGGGAAATCTGTCTGAAACTAGGGCCTGGTCTATGCTACCAAGTTAGGTTGAAGTAAGCTGCCTTATGTCAACGTAATGCATGTGTCTACACTTAAATTTGTCTCCCACTGATGTAAGTGCCCTGTTACAGTGACACAGTAACACCACCTCCCCTGCTGGCACTCAGCCAGTTCATCTATGTACTGAAGTTGATGCAATGCAGGTGTAGACAATGAGTCACTTATGTCAACCATAACAGTCCTTCGGGCAATCTCCCTCAGTGCCTGACACGGATTGCTGTGGTTACAATTGTGAACTCCAATGACTGGGGTGATCTAGACTGGAAGGGTTCACCTTCCTTTAAAGCCCACTGACCAGTAGCAATCTGGTGTTGTAAATTTCCTCAGGGCATTTGCCACTTCCTTCTCCTCTGTCAGTGCAGTTCTCATTTTGGTGTCCCTGCACTGGAGCAAGCTTGGTACACAGATCCAGCAGTGTGGACTTGCACATTCAAGTTCTGTAGCCATCACTCATAAACCCAAACCTGAATTACGATGTAATCCCACCAGTCAATGCTCATTTCTCAGGCCCAGAAGTGGCATTCCCCCATCTACAGCTGCTTTGTGAACACCACCAATAACCTTGAATTGGTTTTCACTATGTCCCCCTTGTCCTCCAAGAAATAGTCATTTTTGCTGCTGATTTGGCTCTTCTTACAACTCTGCAAATACTGGTGGATCATGTGTCCTGTGCATGCAAAACTTATGACAATAATGCAAAGCTGTGTGGGCTCCATGCTTCTGTCAGAAATGGCAGACAGCAAGGAGAGCCACGTGAGTTCATGGAATTTTTTAAAAAGGAGCAAAAGTTATGGGATATAAATGACATTATGGTATGGACACAGTTGGATGCTGGGAGGTTGACCCCTTGCTCCCAGTAACCCCTACGCAACTCACTTCTGCCCCATCACGCATTGCCAAAGTTTTCCAAAAGGCAGTGCGCAAGACTGTGGCGGGTTGCACACTGGGATACTTACTTATGGTGTACAGACAAAAGCACTCCTGGTGAGTACGTGCAGTGCCGACACAAGGAGCCAAGTACGCACATGAACAAGCGATATACTAACTCCAGCCACTTTATGCCGACATTACTTGTATCAATTGAAGTTTGTAACGGAGAGATGGCCTAGATCAGTGCTACTCAAAGTGGTGGTCCACGGACCAGTGCCGGTCCGCGAACCATCGGCTGCCGGTCTGCGCGCACATTGGAAAAAAAAATTGCCGGTCCCCCACATCAGATAGCTTGAGAAGCACTGGCCTAGATGACAGACTACCGCAATGAAAGGTGGCACACATTAACCCAAGGGACAGCTTTTCTAATAGGCACAGACTGTATGTCATGCTGGTCTGAGGACTGGTTACCAAGAGCCACAAGGAAAGACCCTGCACTGGGGACAATGTTAGCTACTGCTCTCATTTCATGGCAACTCCCAGTGACAGAAGGGAGAAAGAAGAGATGATGGGCAGACCATTACTTTCCTCTAATGTAGAATCTATTGTTCCCTTCACATATCTGCTCTGCATTTTGTTCAGCCTTTGTCCTTAAGATGGATTCATAAGCAGCGCAAGAAGACCTTCCTTAGGGGCTGTGCTTCCTCTTTTCTTTTGCTGGCGGCAGCTTAGCTATGCTCCCTATCACCTGGCCCTATTCTACTGCTACTGTTCCCTTACTCTCCAGTTTGCAGCTATCTGTTAGGTGCATAACTTGCTGCTGCTATCCAAGTTTCAGCCATTTGTAGAACTCCCAGTCAGTTGGTTCAGGGCTACCAGTGACGATACTCTGTAGTCACCTGGGTCCCCCCTCATTGGTGATGAGCTGGAGGACTTTGATATAGGCTTCTCTACTTTGGAATGGTGGAGAAAAGCTACCTTAAACAATCGTATTAAATGAGGATATTGATATAAAAGGCATCACAGAAACTTGGTGGAATGAGGATAATCAATGGAATACAGTAATAGCAGGGTACAAACTATATCGGAAGGACAGAACAGGTCATGCGGAGGGGGGGGAGGGAGTGGCACTATATGTGAAAGAAAGCGTAGAATCAAGTGAAGTAAAAATCATATCTGAATCAAACTGTACCATAGAGTCTCTATGGATAGAAATTCCATGCTCTACTAATAAGAATTTAGTGGTAGGGATATATTACAGACCACCTGACCAGGATGGTGATAGTGACTGTGAAATGCTCAGGGAGATTAGAGAGGCTATTAAAATAAAAAACTCAACAATAATAATGGGGGATTTCAATTATCCCCATATTGACGAGGTACATGTCACCTTAGGATGCGATGCAGAGATAAAGTTTCTTGACACCTTAAATAACTGCTTCTTGGAACAGCTGGTTCTGGAAGCCACCAGAGGAGAGGCAATTCTTGATTTGGTCCTAAGTGGAGCACAGGATCTCGTCCAAGAGGTGAATATAGCTGGACCCCTTGGTAATATAATTACCATAATATAATTAAATTTACTATCCCTGTGGCAGGAAAAACATCACAGCGGCCCAACACTGTACGATTTAATTTCAGAAAGGGGAACTACATAAAAACAAGGAGGTTAGTTAAAACAGAAATTAAAGAGTACAATGCCAAAAGTGAAATCTCTGCAAGCTGCGTGGAAACTTTTTAAAGACACCATAATAGAGGCTCAACTTAAATGTATACCCCAAATTAAAAAACATAGTAAGAGAACCAAAAAGAGCCACCATGGCTAAACAACAAAGTAAAAGAAGCAGTGAGAGGCAAAAAGGCATTCTTTAAAAAGTGGAAGTTAAAGCCTAGTGAGGAAAATAGAAAGGAGCATAAATACTGGCAAATGAAGTGTAAAAATACAATTAGGAAGTTCAACAAAGGATTTGAGGAACAGTTAGCCAAAGACTCAAAAAGTAATAGCAATTTTTTTTTAAGTACATCAGAAGCAGGAAGCCTGTTAAACAACCAGTGGGGCCACTGGACGATCGAGGTGCTAAAGGAGCACTCAAGCACGATAAGGCCACTGCAGAGAAACTAAATGAATTCTTTGCATTGGTCTTCATGGCTAAGGACGTGAGGGAGATTCCCAAACTTGAGCTGTTCTTTTTAGGTGACAAATCTGAGGAACTGTCCCAGATTGAGGTATTATTAGAGGAGGTTTTGGAACAAATTGATAAATTAAAACACCAATAAATCACTGGGACCAGATGGTATTCACCCAGGAGTTCTGAAGGAACTCAAATGTGAAACTGCAGAACTACTAACTATAATCCGTAACCTATCATTTAAATAATCTTCTGTATTAGATGACTGGAGGATAGCTAATGTGATGCCAATTTTTAAAAAGGGCTCCAGAGGTGATCCCGGCAATTACAGGCCTGTAAGCCTGACTTCAGTACTCGGCAAACTGGTTGAAACGATAATAAAGAACAATATTGTCAGACATATAGATGAACATAATTTGTTGAGAAAAAGTCAAGATGGTTTTAGTAAAGGGAAATCATGCCTCATCAATCTACTAAAATTCTTTGAAGGGGTCAACAAGCATGTGGACCAAGGGGATCCAGTGGATATAGTGTACTTAGATTTTCAGAAAACCTTTGACAAGGTCTCTCACCAAAGGCTCTTACGCAAAGTAAGCTGCCACGGGATAAGAGGGAAGGTGCTCTCATAGACTGGTTAAAAGATAGGAAACAAAGTGTAGGTATAAATGATCAGCTTTCAGAATAGAGAGAGGTAAATAGTGCTGTCCCCCAAGGGTCTGTTCTGGGACCAGTCCTATTCAACATATTCATAAGTGATCTGGAAAAAGGGGTAAACAGTGAGGTGGCAAAATTTGCAGATGATACAAAATTACTAAAGATAGTTAAGACCCAGGCAGACTGAGAAGAGTTACAAAAGGATCTCTCAAAACTGGGTGACTGGACAACAAAATGGCAGATGAAATTTAATGTTGATAAATGCAAAGTAATGCACATTCGAAAGCATAATCCCAACTATACATATAAAATGATGGGGTCTAAATTAGCTGTTACCACTCAAGAAAGAGATCTTGGAATCATTGTGGACAGTTCTCTGAAAACATCCACTCAATGTGCAGCAGCAGTCAAAAAAGCAAACAGAATTCTGGGAATCATTAAGAAAGGGATAGATAATATGACAGAAAATATCATGTTGCCGCTATATAAATCCATGGTATGCCCACATCTTGAATATTATGTGCAGATGTGTCACCCCCATCGCAAAAAAGATATACTGGAATTGGAAAAGGTTCAGAAAAGGGCAACAAAAATGATTAGGGGTATGGAATGGCTTCCATATGAGGAGAGATTGATAAGACCTGGACTTTTCAGCTTGGAAAAGAGATGGCTAAGGGGAGATATGATTGAGGTCTATAAAATCATGACTGGTGCAGAGAAAGTAGATAAGGAAGTGTTGTTTACTACTTCTCATAACACAAGAACTAGGGGTCACCAAATGAAATTAATAGGCAGCAGGTTTAAAACAAATAAAAGCAAGTATTTCTTCACATAATGGACAGTCAACCTGTGGAACTCCTTGCCAGAGGATGTTGTGAAGGCCAAGACCATAACAGGGTTCAAAAAGGAACTAGTTAAATTAATGGAAGATAGGTCCATCAATGACTATTAGCCAGGATGGGCAGGAATGGTGTCCCCAGCCTCCGTTTGCTGGAAGCTGGGAATAAGCAACATGATGGATCACTTGAGGATTACCAATTCTGTTAATTTCCTCTGGGGCACCTGGCCCTGGCCACTGTCAGAAGACAGGATACTGGGCTAGATGGCCCCTGGGTCTGACCCAGTAGGGCCATTCTTATGTTCTCATGTAATATTCCAGATGTTGCTGCTGGAGCAGCCCAACTATTATTCCCTAGACACAGCCCCTACACTTTGTGGCCTTCCTGCCCTGTAGCAAGATGAAGAGCTCAGGCTGTCAACATGTGTAATCAGGAACATTCTAAGACTCTACTGATAACTTTTCACATATACCCTCTGTGCAATGCCAGTCTTTGCAACTAAGAGTCAGAATCTACTACTCATAGGTCAGTTAATTGCTGGCTGAGCCCAGGAAGGGGAAAGAGGAGCCCAGCACCAACCTGCTAGAGGAGGAATAGTGCTCTCTGCACAGGCAGGGACTAGTTTTCACTGTATAGTGCTTATACTGTGTACTTTAGGAATGAATGAGAGTTAAATATCTAAAACTAAATTAGAAGTGAAATTATATGTGTTTTCTTTGGAAAACGCCAGTTTCTAGATATTTCCCACTGAACAATTTAAGATTGTTCTTGAACTACCTATAAAATGCATCTACTGATTTTAAATCCAGGGCAAGAGACTAACAAAATTCCAAAGATAAATGAAACACATTTAAAAAAGTAAAATATTTACTGTAGCTATCTAGGCATCAAAATTAGCCAACCCCCCCACCCCCAGACATAAAGTGTGAATTTTGCTTAGCTGTGTAAACCTAGTAGTCGGCAAAACTGGAAAAAACTGTGCTATACTTCATTGGTACTGAACCAATACTTTAGTACAACAGTCCCCATTTAAAAAAAGTAAGGATACATCAAAACTATTGACTTAAAAGGTTAAGTGTTAGTCTTTTTGTAGCTGATAAATGTAGAGCTAATGTAATCAGTGGTTGTAAGAGATAATGCCATCAGCTGACTGCCCTGACCTGGGCTTCTAGTTTTCACAAGAGTAAGATTTAAGAAAGATGTCGATTCTAGGTCTTTTGACCTAGATAGGACCTTGTTAGTGCCAGCCTAGTGTTCTGGTAAACACACTGAGAAATTTCAGCTCAAATCAGTAACATCTGCAATTCACTAATACAACACATGGCTTTAAAATTAAAAGGCATTGTGATCAAGTGCTTCAGGATATTTTAACAGTTAAAAGAGAATGTTGTCAGATAAAACATTTAGGTAATTTGCTTCCATGTTTTTTTCCTTTTTAAAAAAAACTGGACAAATTCAATTGTATTATATTTCTTAAAAAAACGCAGGAAAAACAAAAATCCAGTTAATTATTTCATGGCTGACTGATCTAGGGGAAATGAGAATCTTGTATGTTTCCCTACAACATGTGTCATCTATTAGATAGGTAGGTTTTACTAGTTCAAACTGAGTAAGACTAAAATTAATTAGAAAGCAGTTTAAATTACAAGCTAAATACAATAAAATGTAATAAAAACAGCAAATGACATTTAGGTCATTAATAATATTTCTTATATAATATTGTATTGATTATTGCCGCTTACTATGATAACAAGCTTTATACGTTGTTGAATTAACTGTTTAACCCTAAATGCAGCAGCTAGAATACTTTGACACTCACATATTTAATAATACATCAGATTGGTTCATTTTACAATTTGAAACTTCTTAGGTTCTCATTAATGCTACTCAATTTATAAGTGAATCTGGACAGTTTGTAGGCCAAGAGGCGTCTATCATTCTTCCTTATATAACATAACTGAACTCCCCAACTACCAGTTTTAAAGTAATTAAGACATGGAGATGTATCAATGAAATTATTAATTACTTCAACATCTATAGTCAGTGCTGGGAATTTAAATTAAATGAAAAGCTCAAATCCCTAAACAGCCACAGGTTTCAGAGTAACAGCCGTGTTAGTCTATATTTGCAAAAAGAAAAGGAGTACTTGTGGCACCTTAGAGACTAACCAATTTATTTGAGCATAAGCTTTCGTGAGCTACAGCTCACTTCATCAGTAATCTTCACTCAGTGATAGGAAACAGCATGGAAAACAGAACTTCTTTAATTCAGCAGTAAAAATAAATATGGAAACAAACAAACAAAAGTACATCTCTCTCTAATGTTTGTTTCTGTGTATATATGTGTGCGCGTATATGTTGGTCAAACCTACCCAAAAGAAAGAAGGTCCCTGCTTATAGCTTTCTGAGCAGTTTTGTTTTCTACCCGGCACCTTTCACCAGCAGGAAATTAATCTATATTAAAAAAATAAGGAAGCGATGAAGAAATTAAATGATTTTTTCCATTATTATAGCAGGTAGCAGTAGGGAATATATTGGTACAAGTGATTTTATCTCCATTGCAGTCTGATGGCCTTCCTTCTCGCCTCCCAGATTCCCAGCACGTGCTAACCTTTATTACTGTTTATGCTTAGTGGTATATACATCAAAAATTCCTACCAGACAAAATTCTAAAGTTAATATTTAAAACTCTTAATGAAGCCAAAGGCAAGGGTTTTTCTGGAAAATTGTCCCTCATAACAATACCACCAGATCAAAACACCCCTATAACATTGCCAGAACTATACACCAAACCCATGGCCTGATCGCAACAGCTACTAAAGTGAACAGAAAGATTCCAAGGCGTTGGGTTAGGCTCCACATCATGACTACCACATTCTTCATGGAGCAGGTCCTCCAAGAATCAATCCTGAAGCACTTGCATGAGAGGAAAGTGATCAGGAACAGCCAGCATGGATTCACCAAGGGAAGGTCATGCCTGACTAATCTAATCGCCTTTTATGATGAGATTACTGGTTCTGTGGATGAAGGGAAAGCAGTGGATGTACTGTTTCTTGACGTTAGCAAAGCTTTTGACACAGTCTCCCACAGTATTCTTGTCAGCAAGTTAAGGAAGTATGGGCTGGATGAATGCACTATAAGGTGGGTAGAAAGCTGGCTAGATTGTCGGGCTCAACGGGTAGTGATCAATGGCTCCATGTCTAGTTGGCAGCCGGTATCAAGTGGAGTGCCCCAAGGGTCGGTCCTGGGGCCGGTTTTGTTGAATATCTTCATAAATGATCTGGAGGATGGTGTGGATTGCACTCTTAGCAAATTTGCGGATGATACTAAACTGGGAGGAGTGGTAGATACGCTGGAGGGGAGGGATAGGATACAGAAGGACCTAGACAAATTGGAGGATTGGGCCAAAAGAAATCTGATGAGGTTCAATAAGGATAAGTGCAGGGTCCTGCACTTAGGACGGAAGAACCCAATGCACAGCTACAGACTAGGGACCGAATGGCTAGGCAGCAGTTCTGCGGAAAAGGACCTAGGGGTGACAGTGGATATGAGTCAGCAGTGTGCCCTTGTTGCCAAGAAGGCCAATGGCATTTTGGGATGTATAAGTAGGGGCATAGCGAGCAGATTGAGGGACGTGATCGTTCCCCTCTATTCGACATTGGTGAGGCCTCATCTGGAGTACTGTGTCCAGTTTTGGGCCCCACACTTCAAGAAGGATGTGGATAAATTGGAGAGAGTCCAGCGAAGGGCAACAAAAATGATTAGGGGACTGGAACACATGAGTTATGAGGAGAGGCTGAGGGAGCTGGGATTGTTTAGCCTGCAGAAGAGAAGAATGAGGGGGGATTTGATAGCTGCTTTTAACTACCTGAAAGGGGGTTCCAAAGAGGATGGCTCTAGACTGTTCTCAATGGTAGCAGATGACAGAACGAGGAGTAATGGTCTCAAGTTGCAGTGGGGGAGGTTTAGATTGGATATTAGGAAAAACTTTTTCACTAAGAGGGTGGTGAAACACTGGAATGCGTTACCTAGGGAGGTGGTAGAATCTCCTTCCTTAGAGGTTTTTAAGGTCAGGCTTGACAAAGCCCTGGCTGGGATGATTTAACTGGGAAATGGTCCTGCTTCGAGCAGGGGGTTGGACTAGATGACCTTCTGGGGTCCCTTCCAACCCTGATATTCTATGATTCTAGCTAAGAGCCTGTATTTCATATGAATACTTATTTAATGTTAGTTAATTAATTATAAAGAAATACGTATGGATAATATAAAAAAGCAGTCAAAATGGAAAACCCTATGACTGGTTTTCACTTGAATCAGAAAAGGCATTTAATGGTGTTGAAAGGGGATACTCAGCTATTACAGATCATAGAGTGATTAGGATTTGGTAAAATCCAATTATATGATGGAGATGGCTCTCAGAATTCTTCCACTACACTGATGCAGTTTCCTACCCCCGACAAAGATCACACAGTTCACTTTGGATAATGTTAAACCATCCTTTTTCTGAAATTACATTATAGTTTGGTGTTAATTTTACATTATATTTAATTTTTCAAAGAGAATTTGGGGAGAGGACAAAATTGGTGACAGTCTAATGCTAGAAAACCAGGAGTATTGTTTAAAAACACTAGTTCCTCAGAGCTATAATATTTCCAACCATTTAGAAAAAACATACTATAGAGCATCATCAGAGCTAATGCAAGACAGCATTAGAAATCAATAAATCTAAAAGTATTGTGCAAATATGTCTCATAACAGGAATACAATACGCAGACCTCCAATGAGACCAATGTGCACTGAGGTAAGAAGTGTTAAAAAGGTCTGTGGCAACATTAAATTCAGTTATTGGCAATGAGGTGATTATATGCATGAATGACACTGAAACAATCCACACTTAAAGATGCAAATTCTGCTCTCATTCATATCTGTGCAACTCCACAAATAGTGAAGGAAGAATATGGCCCAAAGAGAACATGCTGAAACAATTCTAGACACCACAGTGTTCGAACACTCCTAATCTCGTAGTACTCAGAGGACTTGAATATGAACAACTCAAGAGCTCTGCCTCAGACAGAGAAAGAAGAGGAAGATCTTTCACTTATCCCACTTTCGCATATGTTGGTAATTTCATTAGCTCTACTGAAGGAACAACCAGAAAATAAGGTAGGTAGAAAGACTATTTGGCAAACTTAGGAGAACATGTGCAGGGCAGGCAAGAATAGTAAATGAGATGCACATATGTTTAAATGATCATCTCACAGGGCTGGTGTGTGTGTGTGTGTGTGTGTGACTCACTCAACAGCCTATCTTGCAGGGATGATCAAGGTTTTTTTCCTTGATACAATTACCAAAGCACAGGAAATAAAAAAATATTTTTGAAATACTCTGGCATTGGGAATAAAGGGCCAAATTCTCTGGTGGCCTAAATTAAGAATCCTTCAAAACTGAACAATGAGACTTGGAGATCAGAGGAGGAAGGTGGAGAAAATAAAAAGCCTATACAGCTAATTTTAGTGAGACCAGGTCAAAAGATATGTTGCTCATGAGATGAGATATACATCTTGAAGCACTTATTGTAAGGGCTGGGATCCAGAGTTCCTGAATAAACACTTGTTGCACTAGTTTTCGAATGCTTAAAATGGGTGTATGTGTGGGGGAATCATTAGCAAAAATGAAGGAAAAAAGTTGTCAAAAGTAAAAAAATGTAAACTACTATGTACTGTCCTATTTTCTAACAAAAAGATCACTTTAGAAAGAAAACGTTGATGTCTCTCACTAGATCCAAGCAAAACCCATGAACACATCTAAGCAATACTGGATCCTAAGTCAAGGATTCAGAAAACACAGAACAACACTGATGCTTTAATCATGGACTTTTTTTCTTCATTGCAAATAAAAAGGTCAACACCATTGATATAAAAAATGACAGGCTCCTGAAGTCACAGAAAAAAATCCACATGATCAGTGGAGAACACAACTTTAAGAACTGATATTTAAATCAGGAGTTTTTCTAATTTTAAATCCTCAAGTACATCACTCTCTATAGACCACACAACGAAATCACAAGTCCCTTTCTGTGTCATCAGTTACACTGTTTCAATAGAGGTCATAACTACAGAACTGGAATATGTTTCAAGAGCATGAAGTTGGAAATGAACCTTAAAATTTTTTAACTATGTACAGAAGGGTGAAAATATAAAAAAGATTGCATTTCATTTAGTTTTGCTGGTGAAAAATAAATTACTTCACTTCTTATCCATAAAACGGTGCAGGCCGCTACCATAGAGAATGTGTTAACACCACTAGCTTGTAATGGATGCAATCACATTATTACTATCTAAATTTTTGTTTATTTTTCAACAGACTGGTGTCTGAAAATCATGCTGTCTTACATTTCTGTTCCTCTGTAACCTTAACTATTATTCCTACTGTGTAAAGGGAAGCACAAATTTAAGGTGACAAAGCACCAGTTGGTGGATGTGAAGTATACTACGAAAGCAGAAACCTATGAAAGCTTCAGAGCCATTATGAAATAACTGACCTATATGAAACTGCTACCATGGTTCACAAATTTATTGTCAGGTTCCAGCCTCTAGCTGTTCTCTGATTGTTCTAAATACTTGACAAACTGAAGCCTTTTCACTTTCCGTTGAAATTGCCTCATCTCCCTGTCAGAGCGCCATGGGGGACTCCATTACTTTTCCGACTTCTTTCCCCTACTGACAAGTCATTTAGCTGGCTTCTTGTTGTGAAGGCTGTCCATGTCAAATTAGCCAGGGCCCCTATTGTCCTTATTACCACTCGAAAAGCCATCATGAGTAATGCTATGGGGTCCCTCAGTTGTCATCATTTGTCAGAAAGAAAGGGAGTGTGGTTACATATAGCTGACAGGTAATTTCAGTGTCTACAATTACCCCAATTAGTCTTGTCATAAACAATTCGATAAATGCACACCAATACAAACAGATAAACACACCAAGGTTTCTCACTATTAATGTCATGTAATGGGTAAATCAGTGATATAATGCTATATTTTATTTATTTATTTATTTAAACTATCCTCAGCTGCAAGCTGGCAGTTGCTACCTGGTCAGCACAAATTGTACTATCTACTTTCATTAGCTCATCACCACAAGAGAATATGAAAGGCTGTGACAAAATTCATTTAGAGAGAGAGAGAGAGAAAGAGCAGATTGCCTAAAGCAGGTGTTACAACAAAGATAAAACAAAGGTTTTCTTTAGTCAGTTTAGTACTGCAATGGGTTTTAGAGAAGAATACTTTGTGTTTAAAAAACAAATGTGAAATATGAGAGAGACTGAAAGACAGAGAATGCAGTGAAATATATTCATTTTGAAATTAGAAGCATCTTTTTTCTTCTTTTTTTTCTCCCAGTTCAGTCAGTGGGCATGACATTTAACAATATATATTAAAGCCTGATTTTCAGAACCAGTTATTTCATACACAGTATTAATGCAATTCTCTCCATCTATTGATTCTAGAATTTTAAAAGATACACATTGTAATGCGGTACAGTCCCTGCATTATATTATGTTAAACAGACCCTGCTATTCCTCAGTTCAGAACGATTTGATTATGGGCATAATAATTTCAATTCACTGGACAGTCAATAATATTACAAGGTTAAGTATTTTCAGGCATAAAATATTGGAATCAGCAACTGCTCTTTTTAAAGCATAATGTAGCCCTGTTATAACACAATATCAAAAAAGGCTGCTTTAAATCAGATCTATATTCAATACTGAATTAAGACCTGTTAAGCTTATTCTTGTGATCCAGATAAATAAATGTTCAAATCTCAACATCTCTAGAGTCCACTGCACCCTGTCTGTTTGCTGACCGCAGACTTAAGTGATGGCTGAAAAACCCAACACAAGCATGTTGTTGTAGGAAATTGCTTTTGGCAACTATTTGTTCAAGCTCAAGATTTTTTTTAAATGAACACTAAGAACCCACCAGAAAACAGGACAGGTCTCCCTAATGAGTAATCTATTTTAGCACAGTCTTGTCTAGGCATGACAGTTTACTGAGAGGCTTGAAAAACTCGTAATTACCAGTGTTACAGGGCAATTAATGTATATTACACTGCACTACTCATGGCAGCAACTGTCATTTTCTCAATAAAAATGAGTACTCTTCAGCTAAAGGTGACATTAATTGGGACTTTAATGACTATGCAGAGGAGCTGAAGCCAAATATGAACAAAACAGCGATTCAATGAGCGACTTCAGAAACGAGAAAATTGTACTAAAATGAGATTAATTGCTGTTTAGAAAAAGGAAAGAACCTAAAAAGCTATTAAATTGCAGGGTTTGGGTGCCCGGGTGATGGTTGTGATGTTAATCTTGCATTCTCACAGCAGGCAAATATTCACTAAATTCAGAGCCTTTTGACAGCAGGAAAAATCATGTATGCTTAACTTCAATCCATCAAAAATATATTTCAGCTTTTATCAGTGTTCTAAATACTTCTGCAATTTCAAAAATTACTGCTCCATTCCTTGGCTGTCATCATGCAAATGTGAACACTGTCAATATTGCTATGAAAAATTCCCTGGCTTCAAAAGGCCTACTTCGGTGATAAAGAAAGAAAAACGTGAAGATTAGAATTGCAAAACACACACTACTAATACAACAGAAAGCAAACAATAAGAATTTAATATTTAAGTTGTGGAAACTGCTAAAATAGAAAATGATGGGGTGTTTGTGTGTGTGGGAAAAAAATAAAAGAAAATTATTTCTGAAAATCGTTCAAAGCTTGTAACTTTATAGTTAATTACTCATCACAAATAATTAGGACATAATTTTGCAGCTTAACTTCAGGTGATATAATTATTAAAACTGCTCTGTAGTTTCTGAAAGACTCTATCCCTACTACTTAATTCTTTCAAGCAATTATATAATTTCTTTTCTTTATAGCCTTTTCAACTGTCATGATGAGTGTATACATAAAACATTGCACTTAAACTCTGACATATAAGAGGGATAAACATAGCTCTGACTCACTTTGAAGTTATATCTCCTGTAACTTGAAATTTGAAAATAGAAAATTAGTTTAGCAACTACATATAAGAATAGACATACTAGGTCAAACCAATGGTCCATCTAGCCCAGTAACAATACCCTGTCTTCTGACAGTGTTGAACTTTATATAAGCAGCACAAAGTCTATAACATTTGCACCCTTGAATAGATAAGAAGAGACATTACAGTACTTCACAATTTCGCATTCCATAATCAATTCTGTTTGTTCTGCATTTTAATAATTAAATAGCCATCTCATCAACAGATTATAAACCTCAAGACACATTAACACACATACAGTTCTGGCTATACCCAAGAACCCACATCCACTCAATGACATAATGAAAGAAAAAATAATGGTGGTGTTATATATCTTCAAATCAGCTGATTCTAAAAACAGAGAAATATTATTATTTGCATTATCAATTACTATTATTTACCACATTTAACCATTCACATGCGTATGTGAATGTATGTGCGTGTGGCACACCTATGTTTATTAAATGCAAACAGCAGGCTAACCCAAAATTACAGTTATGAATTTAAACAAATAAGGAAGGGAAAAAGTTCAATGGAACTAGTCACAGTAGGAAGTACTATGCCCAGAAGTGTGTGCTTGATTGGGACCTCACTTTTAATAAAAGTAATTTACCCATACTGTACACAGTACATTTGATAACTAGTTAAGACCGTTCATTATAGAACTATTACATAAAGTATTGCAAAATGGATAAGTTACTGTGGGAACCTTAACTTAAACATACACTTTAGAAAATTAACATAGTTAAACTTAATGTTGCATTGAAAAAGATTTTTGCATTTAACTTCCTTGTTTTTTAAAGAAAAAAAAACCACAGAAGACAAAACTGCATGTGTTTAACATTAGCATTTAAATAACCCATTTAGGCTTTGAAGTTCACCCTTCACTTATGTGAATGAGGCAAGTTTGCTTCAGCTACAGTTGTGATAGAAGTTTCTGCAAAGCTGGTTTAACAAAGCAACACCATCAGTCTAGATTTGGATCGCGGTGTGTTTGCAATGAAATGTCTAAAACCTTTTTTTGAAATGAAACCTTTTAATTTGCATGTATATCCTGAAGCCATAGGGTCTGAGTCTTATCCCTTTGGCTGGGTAAGGGGGCATAGTCTAAATAAGAATCAGGCCCATAGTATACACACATTATTTGTCCCTGTGATTCCCTTAGAGCTATTTTTGGAGGATTCTGCTGTGCGTGTTTCATTTACAGCAGTCCCAGTAATATTGGGCAACACCTGTTGTATCTCGACAGTCAAGCATGGAAAATATGAAGTTGTTGCTAAAAAGTGTTTTTTCCATTCCATTATAGTTTAATATTTTAGATTTGAAAACCCCAAATTTAGCAAAGAGACTATTTATCAGAAGCACCAGCCACAGGGCAAGTTTGAGCTGTAGTTTCTTTGTTCAGTAATTCTTCAAGTTATTAGAGATAGAAAGAAAGATTTGTTTTGGTAAGCTGGAAAACAAATTTATTTCTCTCATACTCTCCATACTCAACAAAAGACTACTTGGTATTTTTCTTAAACTTAAAAAAGAGAAAAACACCTCTTGATGGCACCAAAGAAGGAAAGTATCAACCCAAATTGAGAAAAGTGATGGAGAAAGCTGAATAAAAACTGAGCTAGAGCTTCCTCTTCTATAATACACACTCAAATGTGGTCACATACGGTATGTACATATCACAGTAGTGACTCAAGTATCTCAGAATTCAAAGGACCGGACTGCATTACCATAACAAACACACATTCCAAGTTTTATAATTGGGTCTGTTTAAATTTGCATTGACACAACTGAAATGTTAATGCACCTATTCGCTGCCCTCACACTTTGCTTTTCCTCTTCCTCTTTTTTCCCCCAGCTTTTGTCTTCATTTTATCTTCATTACTTGCACAATATAACTTCATGTGTTACATCTAAGTCTACATTTATACATTCCTGTATGCATTTTTGGCAGGTGACTCTGCTCTTTCATCTTATTAAAAGAATGAACTTTTCAGAATGTAAATTATATGCAGGTGAAGCTTGCTATAAAAGCAGAATGCATTTTTTCTTAAAAACTTAAGAAAAGATTTTGTTTGTACGTAAGTAAAGGAATTAAAGAAACAGAGCCCTAGATTCTGCAACTGCAAGAGGTCAAATGAAGGCAATATAAACTCTCAACTTAGCAAGGTACTTAAGTATATGCCTTCTATAAGCATGTGAATAGCTCCACAGACTCAAAGAGGGGGAATTCAGCGGGTATCACGCTGAATTAGGGAACAAGTCAATGGGATTTCTTGCTTGAAAGTAGCCAGATCAGGCCTTTATAGTTGGTAGTTTCAAAATATTTATGTCATATTGCAATTTAAGAATGTATCTTTTTAAACGTAAAGAAGGAACTGAGAAGCCACTGTACATGGTGGGAGTGAGGAGAAATGGGAGATGTATCCTTTGTTGAGGTATTCTTGAGCAATCCTATACCATTTATGTATAGTATTTTTTTTTTAAAGTGACAATACTCCATTATGTTGCATATACCATTTTTACTATACAGATCCCACGGATTTCAACAGAATTTGAACTGTATTGTAGTATTTCACATTAGACATTGACATAAATGGCACAAGCATTCCCAGACGATATCAGGAGTCCTTTCCTGTTTAGCAGTTACTCTGTAGGACACTCATTATTATGAATACAGAAAAGGGGAAATCCAGTAATAGTAGAGGACTGTTGTTGCTTTCCCCTCTTTTCAAAAACTACTAGGACTGTCTGTAATCAGGGCCATCCTATTTAATTTCATAAAGCTGTGGCTGCTGAAGGCTGAAATACTTTGGTCTCATTTTGGTTGCTGGGTTTGATGTGGGGGTGGCTGGGTGATGTTAGTGGCATGTGATATACAGGAGGTCAGACTGGATAATCTGGCCTTAAATGCTATGACTTTCTTGGCCATTCTCTAAAGCACTATATTGAGCTTCTCATTGATGGCTGTCCTCAGCAGTTGACCTAAAAGGGTTCAAACATGTCAAGACTGTAGACCAGAAAGGTCCTCCAGTATTTAAAACAATCATAAACATACATTAACATGGCAATATTAACATTCAACTACCAATACATTTCCATTTGATTTTCTAATGTCATCACTAACAAAGAAAACAAATAATAAAAATTACACGTATAATGCTAAGGGTAGGACAGAAACTCACAAAATTCTCTAAGCTCAGTAAAACCTCAAGACTCATACATTTAATAATTGATAGGTTGTGGCTTAGCTCAGCGAAGTGGTACATTAATGGTAAATTATTATCAATTCTAGGTGACAGTAGCTAGTTACATTTTGGATACACATCAAAACTTCATTACGTTACCTAATGACAGGAAAGCCATTGTGATTTCTTGAATTTGTGAATTGACAAGTTAACAAACAAACAACAAATCAGCACAAAATGTACCTTGTTCATTTATTTTGACAAGTGTAATTTAGTTGGGTTGTTTGCAGAGACTGAACCTGGGACCTATGATTTTCCACCACTTCAGCTAAAGACAAGGCCCATTATGATGGAGGCAGTAGCACGTGTAAATCTCTCTATACCTGACTTACCAACTACAGAGGAAATGTGTTAGAATGATTGCAATCATTTTCAGAAAAGAGAGCAGTGGAGAGGTGAATTTTTTTTCTCAAATATACAGGGCCTCCCAGAGGGGGGGCAAGTGGGGCAATTTGCCCAAGGCCCTGCAGGGGCCCCAAGGAGAATTTTCGGTGGCACTTTGGCAGCGGATCCTTCGAACATACCCGGAGTGAAGGACCTGCTGCTGCTTCTTCTGCTCCGGGTCTTCGGCGGCAGGGGTCCTTCCGCTCCATGTCTTCGGTGAAGTGCCCCGAAGATCCGGAGCGGAAGGACCCCCACCACTGGAGACCCCAGGCCCCATGAATCCTCTGGGCGGCCCTGTAAATATATAAACCCTTGGATTTTTGCTTGATTTGGATAACTTTTCCAAACTTGTTGCTAATCAAGTGTGGATATTTCAAGCCCCTGGATACAAGTATTATGCAAGTTATCAACATCTTATATTGTCCCATATTGACCAGTACCAGCTGCTTCGGGAAACAGATCTAAAACTCCCATTAGTGACAATTTTGTAATTTACTAACATCATCCTCTTGGGGGAAACCACTTTGATTTTCTATATCCCATCTAGTGTAAGAGAAGATATATACAGTAAAAGCTTTATTATCCAGCATATTGGGGGAATGTGGGGTGCTGGTTAGTCAAAAATTCTGGTTAGCTAAGAGTTATACTTACAAATGGAATACCAATTCTCAAAGAATTAGAATACAATAAAATGAATAAAGTATAAATAGTATACAGGTACTCACCAATCCTGTCGTAGTACTGCACTGCAGAGTGGTTGGTTTCTTGAAGCACTTCAATATATACAGGTAAAGTTTTCTATACAGTAGGTTCTCTTATGACACTACTTATCACTATGGGTAGCGCATGGCGTACACCCAGATCAGTAAAAATACACTTAACACTAAAACTATACTAAACAAAATTTAATGTTTCTTTGATGATTCAGATGGCACTTCAGGATCTTGCAGTGCCTCAGGGTCATCATTATCAACATCAATTATCATTGTAGACATAGAAGAGGTAGGACACTGGGCTGAATCTGTAATGACCCTGTGGTCTTGGCTACACTTGCGAGTTACAGTGCAATAAAGGAGCCCCAGGTGCACTAGCTTACTATCCGTCCACTCTGGCAAGGCACGTAGAGTGCTCTGACTCCGTGGCTACAGCGCTGCTGGTACGCCATCTCGCCAAGTGGAATAAAGTTTGCTGCACCTCCGCTGGAGCGATGCAGCGCCAGTGTGGACGCCCTGGTCCTATAGTGCACTCTGATCAGCCTCCAGAAGTGTCCCACAATGCCTGTGCTAGCCACTTTGGTCATCACTTTGAACTCTACTGCCCTCCCCTCAGGTGACCCACCCTTTAAATTCTCTGGGAATTTTGAAAAATCCCTTCCTGTTTTCTCAGCCAGGGGTGGAGTGCTATCAGCGAATCTTTCCAGGTGACCATGGCTCCATGCGCCAGGCGAGCCCCAGTATGGAGCAAATGGCAAGTTGCTGGACCTCATCAGTGTTTGGGGGAAGGAAGCTGTCCAGTCCCAGCTGCGCTCCACCCATAGGAATTACCATACCTTCGGGCTGATATCAAGGGACATGATGGAAAGGGGCCATGACCGGGACGCACCGCAGTGCAGGATTAAAGTGAAGGAGCTGCGGAATGCCTACCACAAAGCCCATGAGGCAAACTGCTGCTTCGGCGCTGCCCCTGCGACTGCCATTTCTACAAAGAGCTGGACGTGATACTTGGGGGCAACCCCACCTCCACTCCAGGGACCACCATGGACACTTCAGAGCCCAGTTCAACAAGGCAGGAGGAGCAGGAGGAGCAAAGTGGGAGCGAGGGTGCTGAGGTGGAGGAAGACACCCCAGAATCCCTAGATGCATGCAGCCAGGAGCTGTTCTCAAGCAAGGAGGAAGGTAGCCAGTCGCGGCGGCCGGTTCTTGGGGAAGGACAAACACCAGAGGAGGTTCCCAGTAAATGGCTTTTATTTTGGGAAGGAAGTTATTCGGTGTGGGCTCTCGGGGCGAGGAGGGTTAGGGCTGCATGCATGCCTAAATGCGGAATAGGCCATTGATGTGCTCTCTCACATTGTGGTAATTGCCCTCAGTGATCTCTTCAAAGGTCTCATCCAGAACTTGGGCAATGTGCTTGCGCAGGTTTCTCAGGTCCTGTGGTCCTTGTCCCAGTCAGGTTAACTTGTCTGCGCCACTGTGCCGTGAGGGGCAGGGGGACCATTGCTACACATAGGCAAGCTACATATGGGCCAGGGTGGAAGCTGCATTGCAGTAGAAGACCCTCCCTTGCTTCCCAGGTCACCCTCAGCAGCGAGATATCTTCCAGGATGAACTCCTGTGGAAAATGTGGGGACAGTGTTCAGTTTAGGGGCTCCCTGCCACTGTCAGCTCTCCCCAAAGCACAGAAACCCAGAGGACAGTACAGCCATGAAACAATCAGTCCCGCTTGACCCTGTGCTTACTCACCATTTTGGGGTTCCCGTGGTTATGTGCACTCACTTTAGGACAGACAAATTATGCTATTGTGTAGACTGTGCTTGTCCTTAAGTACGGGGGAATCATTGCTCTGTCTGGTGTGAACAATGCTGCCTCTGTTAAGTGTTGCATTTTGCCTTTACAGATGCAACCTTGAGATCTCAGCCGTCCGTGTTATCACCGGCTGAAAGACTCCAAAGAATCAGAAAGAGGCCACATAGAAGCAAGGAAGACATGTTGCATGAAGTAATGCAGCATTCAAGTAATGAAAATCAAAAAGTGCAGGAGTGGCGGGAGAGCGAGAGGAGGGTCCGCCAGCAGAATACGGATCGCCGGCCCCAAAGCACGGAGTGGCTGCTAAGTATCGTGGAGCGCCAAGCGGACTCCATAGAGGTGCTCGTAGCAACAGAGGCGGAGCGCTACCGCGCCCGCCCCCCCACTACAGGCCCCCCCCTTGTCCCAAAACTCTTTTCCTTGTGCCCCCATCTCACCTCCAATCCACTTTCCCCAACATCCGGGTTCTTACCACCACCAGCTGCCTCCAAACACCTGTAGCTTCACCATCCAGCCCTGAAAACTACGACCCTTACCCACTGCACTCAACCCCCATCACCATGCAGTACAGCCATCCTGAAGTGCAACACTCATTGCACAGCACTCCAGACACGACATACGCAAATCTGTGATTCTATCGTTCCCCACCCCGTTGCCCTTTCTGTTTCCCAAGCAGTTGTCTCTCTTTTCAATAAATGAATTTTCTTTTCAAAAAATGGATTTTTTGGCTTTGAAAACATTCTTTATTATTGCATAAAGTAAAAGATACCTTAGCCCAGGAAAGAAACAGGCACCGCAAGTCAGCATAGCAAACACAGAGTCCTACTAACATTGGAACCACTGCACTTCACTCCTGTGCAGGGGACCAGATATTACTGGTGGCTTTCAGCCTCAAATTGCTCCCTCAAGGCATCTCTAATCCTTGCAACCCCGCGCTGGGCCCCTCTAATAGCCCTGCTCTCTGGCTGTTCAAATTCAGCCTCCAGGTGTTGAACTTCCGAGTTCCATGCCTGAGTGAATCTTTCACCCTTCCCTTCACAAATGTTATGGAGGGTACAGCACGCGGCTATAACGGCAGGGATGCTGTCATCAGCCAGGTCCAGCTTCCCATACAAAGAGTGCCAGCGGTCCTTTAAACAGCCAAAAGCACCCTCCACAGTCATTCTGCACCAGCTCAGCCTGTTGTTGAACCGCTCCTTGCTGTTGTCAAGGCTCTCTGTGTAGGGTTTCATGAGCTACGGCATTAAAGGATAAGTGGGGTCTCCAAGAATCACAATGGGCATTTCAACTTCCCCTACTGTGATCTTCTGGTCTGGGAAAAAAGTCCCAGCTTGCAGCTTCCTGAACAGGCCAGTGTTCCAAAAGCAGCGTGTATCATGCACCTTTCCGGGCCAACCTGCGTTAATGTCAATGAAATGCCCACGGTGATCCACAAGCGCCTGGAGAACCATCGAGAAACACCCCTTCTGATTAACGTACTCGGAGGATAGGTGGGCTGGTGCCAGAATTGGAATATGCGTGCCATCTATCGCCCCTCTGCAGTTAGGGAAACCCATTTGTGCAAAGCCAGCTACAATGTCATACACGTTACCCAGAGTCACAGTTCTTCTGAGCAGGATGCGATTAATGGCCCTGCAAACTTGCATCAACACGGTTCCAATGGTCGACTTCCCCACTCCAAACTAGTTAGCGACCAATCGGTAGCTGTCTGGAGTTGCCAGCTTCCAGATTGCAATAGCCATCTGCTTCTCCACCGTCAGGGCAGCTCTCAATCTTGTGTCCTTGTGCTGCAGGGTGGGGGTGAGCTCCTCACACCGTCCCATGAAAGTGGATTTTCTCATCTGAAAGTTCTGTAGCCACTGCTTGTCATCCCAGACTTGCATAACGATGTGATCCCACCACTCAATGCTTGTTTCCTGAGCCCAAAAGCAGCATTCCACAGTGGTGAGCATGTCCGTGAATGTCACAAGCAAACTCGTGTCATATACGTTACTCAAGTCGATAGCATCATCGGAGCCCTCATGATCACTTTGGATCATAAGGAATAACTCTACCGCCAAACGTGATGTGCTGGCAAGACTCGTCAGCATACTCCTCAGCAGTTTGGGCTCCATTCCTGCAGACTGAAAGGGAAGACAGAGCATGCAGTACAAAAAACGTTGAAAGATGGCACCAAATGTGGACAGAAGCAAAGGGAATGCTGGGATGTGAACCGATACATCACAGGGCGTTAGCACAGGACCCAGAATGCCCTGCACGCCCCACCCCCTTCCCACAAGCCACAGCACCAGAATGGGAAGAGGTACTCTGTGGGATAGCTGCCCATAATGCACCATTCCCAATGCTACTGCAAGTGCTGCAAATGTGGCCATGCCAGTGCGCTTGCAGCTGTCAGTGTGGACAGACTGCAGCGCTTTCCCTACTGCGCTCTATGAAGGCAGGTTTAACTCACAGCACTCTATATCTGTAAGTGTAGCCATGCCCTATGACACACTCTGGAAGCTGCTTTTTTGAATAAATCCCTGATATCAGCTTGCTTATTTGTCTTCTGCCTCTTCTGCATAAAAGTAGAGTGCTGCATGTGAAATTGCATAACCTCTTGGGCAGTATACTAGTCCTGGTTACTAGACTGAAGATTTGTATTTGGAGATATCAAATGCTGGATAATAGAGCTTTTACTTTATACTACACACAAAGAATATGTATAATTCTGTTCATTTTTTACTAAACTCTTGGCCCCAGTAACATTATCATATGGCAGTGAGTTCTACAGGTTAATTATGCAGTGTGTAAAAATGTATAACCTTAGCAGTTTTTAAATGGTTATTTTTCTATATTTCATTGTTATAGAAATAAGTAAGAAAGCCCAAATAAAATAATGAATGATGTAGACATGGTTATGTATTTTTTATCATATTATTTCTCTCATGGAAGTCTTTCTATGTCTAATTATTTTCACTGACCTTCTTTAAATCTTTTCCATTTCTCCTTTCTGAAACAGGACAATTTCAAATTGAAGACCGTATTTAAGGCCACAAATCTAGCCTCAAAAGCCAAGACTAACCTAAAAACTTCAAAACCAAACCAGATCTTTGGCTTTTAGTTGCAGAATTTATGCAAGTATAAAAATATTGGCCAATAGCAGTCTGCAGGTATGAATAGAAATTATGACTACTTCTGCGCTGTTTTTCCTATCCTCAAAATCTGTTTGTCTGGTTTATGGCTATATGCAACAATCACCTCTTAAGTACGTAATCAGGGCCTTTAAATGGTTCAAAGCCGAGCCTATTTCAAGAAAATGAAAACAAGTTCACCCTCTGCAATCTTGCTATCTATTGTTAAAGGCCCCATCTACACAGAAAACTTACTTTGGTATAACTTAAAATGTGAATTTAAACCGGTTACTTATAGAGATATAGCCCCCCTCAACACTGGTATAAGTGCCTTTTTTGTTTAATATAAACCCCTTCCCAAGTGACATAAGCTAAACCAAAAATTGCTACTCTTATTGCAAAATAAGAGTGTCCATATGGGTGTTACATAGGTTTAACTATATTGTATAAGTGCTAAATTACTTTCTCATGTAGACGTTGAGACATCTAGCTGATACATCTTCTGCTCTCCCTGCTCAGAGGGATACATTCTACACTTGGAGAAACACTGGTAGGACACTTCTTTCTTACACTGGTCTACACTACACACTCCTGAGAGAGGTAGCTATATTGACCTAACCCTTGGTGTGGACAGAACGAGGAAGAATTCTTCAATTGACCTAGCTACTGCCTGTTGGGGAGGTAGATTACCTGTGCTGATGAGAGAAGCCCTCTCATCAGCATAGGTAGTGTTTACACTGAAGCACAATGCTTAATTTGTGCCAAGGCTTGCCAGGGCTGAGCCCTGGCACCTCTAGGCTTGGCAGTTCATAGCCCTGGCACCTCTAGGATTGCTGCATCAGTTATGAAAGTAAAAAAAAATTCTTGAGTCCCAGCACCTCTTTCATTAAAAATTAAGCACTGTTGGAGCACTACACAGGCACGGCTGCAGCGATGCAGCTGCACTGCTGTAGCTTTTAAAGTGTAGGTATAGCCTTACATGCTTTGATGAGCAATGACTTAACAATGTTGACATTTAAAGTATCGTTGGCATCTGAGTTAGCCCCCGTTGAACAACTGGGACAGTTCACACCTCAGAGCTGTGGTTTCAAACTCTGTGAAAACTCAGATACACTGGTTACACTCCATTCACATTTTGAAGGTTCTCCCTGCAAAAGAACCTAAAAGAAAGGAAAAGAAAGATACACACTAACTTTTTTTTTTAAATGAAAGCTGAGACTCATCTGCCCATGCCTCTTCAGCTAGCCCTTTGTGTTCCCCTAGCGGATATACCCCACACTTTGGAAGTCACTGCATTAGAGGATACATGCTTATTCCAGGATCCGAATGGGTGGGCTGGTTCTTCCTTGCCTATTTAAATATTGGTCAAGTAGTAAAAATAATAAAGAGGTCACATCAGAATTCATTCAGGTTTTTCTGGCTTGCAGCAGTCATTCATGGAGAGGAGGCCATGAAGCCTGAAGATTAGTATGTACCCTTCCATTATACTTAAAATCCTTGGCAATGGCAGAATGGCAAGGAGGCACCTTTGGGTAAAAACTAACCAGACTAGTTTCCCCCACCCATGCAGAAAAGTTATACTGCTCTTATGCTTATTTTAAATCATGTGGGCTATGGCCCTAGCTGGAGGAAGAGAAGTTGACTGAACAAAATTTGATTTGTTAAGAAGCTCATTTAAATGAGCCCAGCACTTCCCAGTCATATCCTTAACTTTCCAGGATGATACATCTATCTTGCTTTAGATTTCCATAGTAAAATCACATGACAGAAAGCAGTATCTACCGGCTTCTAGGGCACAGTAATACTAGAAGCCCAAACATAATTTGCTAGATCAGAACCTACATATTTATTCTAACAGTAAGTGACTAGGTTAAAGACAACAAAGGACTGAAGTTCATCCTTAACCATCAATGGCAGTAAAGGACTTCTCTAACATGTTTATTATTTAATTAATGAAAAATAAATAAGATAATATTAAAACTAGGGCTGTCAAGCAATTAAAAGAATTAATCGTGATTAATCACGAGATTAATCATGTGATTAATCACATTGATAAAGATTAATAGAATGCCATTTATTTAAATATTTTTGGATGTTTCCTACATTGTCAAATATATTGATTTCAATTACAACACAGAACATAAAGTGTACAGTGTTCATTTTATATTTATTTTTTATTACAAATGTTTGCATTGTAAAAAACAAAAGAAATAGTATATTTCAATTCACTTAATACAAGTACTATAGTGCAATCTCTTTATCATAAAAGTTGAACTTACAAATGTACCATTATGTACAAAAAAATAACTGGACTCAAAAATAAAAATGTAAAACTCCAGAGCCACAAGTCCACTCAGTCCTACTTTAGCCAATCGCTCAAACAAACAAGTTTGGTTACATTACAGGAGATAATGCTGTCCGCTTCTTGTTTACAATATCACCTGAAAGTGAGAACAGGTATTTGCACGGCACTGTTGTAACCAGCGTCACAAGATATTTACGTGCCAGATGCACTAAAGATTCATATGTCCCTTAATGTTTCAACTACCATTCCAGAGGATATGTGTCCATGCTGATGATGGGATCTGCTTGATAACGATCCAAAGGAGAGTGGACCGACGCATGCTCATTTTTATCATCAGAATCAGATACCACCAGCAGAAGGCGGATTTTCTTTTTTGGTGGTTCGGGTTCTGTAGTTTACACATCTGAGTGTTGCTCTTTTAAGCCTTCTGAAAGCATGTTCCACACCTCGTCCCTCTTAGATTTTGGACGGCACTTCAGATTCTTAAACCTTGGGTCGAGTGCTGTAGCTATTTTTAGAAATCTCACATTGATACCTTCTCTGCGTTTTGTCAAATCTGCAGTGAAAGTGTTCTTAAAACGAACATGTGCTGGGTCATCATCTGAGACTGCTATCACATGAAATATATGGCACAATGTGGGTAAAACAGAACAGGAGACAAAAGTGCCATGTGAACATATGATCTCACTTTCAGGTGACATGGTAAATCAGAAGCAGGCAGCAGTATCTCCCGTAAATGTAAAGAAACTTGTTTGTCTTAGCAATTGGCTGAACAAGAAGTAGGACTGAGTGGATTTGTACACTCTAAAGTTTCACATTGTTTTGTTTTTAAGTGCAGTTATGTAACAAAAAAAATCTACATTTGTAAGTTACATTTTCATAACAGAGATTGCACTACAGTATTTGTATGAGATGAATTGAAACATACTATTTCTTTTATCATTTTTACAATGCAAATACTTGTAGTAAAAATAATATAAAGTGAGCACTGTACACTTTGTATTCTGTGTTGTAACAGAAATTGTGTTGAAAATGTAGAAAAACATCAAAAAATATTTAATAAATTTCAATTGGTATTCTGTTATTTAACAGTGAGATCAATCGCAATTAATATTTTTTAGTTAATCATGTGAGTTAACGGAGATTAACTGAAAGCCCTAATTAAAACTATGTGGTGGTACACACAAAAATAGAAAGGCAGAAAAGTTCCTGCTAGGGCTTAGACAGCTGGTATGTGGCAGTACGGCCTCTTGACAACTCTTTGAAATGGCTATCTTGTTCTGCAGAATTTCAGCTTTCATTATGAAAAGCATGGACACTTTTCACAGTCACCAGAATAGAGGCTCAACTTAAATGTATATCCAAAATTAAAAAACACAGTAAAAAAAAACTAAAGAGCCATCGTGGCTTAATAACCATGTAAAAGAAGCAGTGAGAGATAAAAAGGCATCTTTTAAAAAGTGGAAGTCAAATCCTAATGAGGTAAATAGAAAGGAGCATAAACACTGCCAAATTAAATGTAAAAATGTAATAAGAAAAGCCAAAAAGGAGTCTGAAGAACAGCTAGCCAAAAGCTCAGAAAGTATTAACAAAATGTTTTTTAAATACATCAGAAGCAGGAAGCCTGCTAAACAACCAGTGGGGCCCCTGGACGATCGAGATACAGAAGGAGCACTTAAAGACGATAAAAGTCATTGAGGAGAAACTAAATGAATTCTTTGCTTCAGTCTTCATGGCTGAGGATGTTAGAGAGATTCCCAAACTTGAGCAGTCTTTTGTAGGTGACAAATCTGAGGAACTGTCACAGATTGAAGTGTCACTAGAGGAGGCTTTGGAATTAACTGAGAAACTTAACAGTAACAAGTCACCGGGACGAGATGGTATTCACCCAAGAGTTCCGAAAGAACTCAAATGTGAAATTGCAGAACTATTATCTATGGTTTGTAACCTGTCCTTTAAATCAGCTACTGTACCCAGTGACTGGAAGATAGCTAATATAACACCAATATTTAAGAAGGGCTCTAGAGGTGATCCTGGCAATTACAGACTGGTAAGTCTAATGTCAGTACCTGGTAAATGAGTTGAAACAATAGTAAAGAATAAAATTGTCAGACACACAGAAGAACAAATTGTTGCACAAAACTCAACATGGTTTCTGTAAAGGGAGATCGTGTCTTACTAATCTATTAGAGTTCTTTGAGGGGGTCAACAAACATGTGGACAAGGGGGATCCAGTGGACATAATGTACTTAGATTTCCTGAAAGCCTTTCACAAGGTCCCTCACCAAAGGCTCTTACGTAAATTAACTTGTCATGGGATAAGAGGGAAGATCCTTTCATGCATTGAGAACTGGTTAAAAGACAGGGAACAAAGGGTAGGAATAAATGGTAAATTTTCAGAATGGAGAGGGGTAACTAGCGGTGTTCCCCAAGGGTCAGTCCTAGGACGAATCCTATTCAACCTATTCATAAATGATCTGGAAAAAGGGGTAAACAGTGAAGTGGCAAAGTTTGCAAACGATACTAAACTTCTCAAGATAGTTAAGACCAAAGCAGATTGAAGAACTTCAAAAAGATCTCACAAAACTAAGTGACTGGGCAACAAAATGGCAAATGAAATTTAATGTGGATAAATGTAAAGTAATGCACATTGGAAAAAATAACCCCAACTATACATACAATATGATGGGGGCTAATTTAGCTACATCTAATCAGGAGAAAGATCTTGGAGTCATCGTGGATAGTTCTCTGAAGACGTCCACACAGTGTGCAGCGGCCATCAAAAAAGCAAATGGGATGTTAGGAATCATTAAAAAAGGGACAGAGAATAAGACGGAGAATATCTTATTCCCCTTATATAAATCCATGGTAAGCCCACATCTTGAATACTGAGTACAGATGTTGTCCCCTCATCTCAAAAAAGATATACTGACATTAGAAAAAGTTCAGAAAAGGGCAACTAAAATGATTAGGGATTTGGAACAGTTCCCATATGAGGAGAGATTAAAGAGCCTACGACTTTTCAGCCTGGAAAAGTGGAGACTAAGGGGGCGATATGATAGAGGTATATAAAATCATGAGTGGAGTGGACAAAGTAAATAAGGAAAAGTTATTTACTTGTTCCCATAATATAAGAATTAGGGGCCACCAAGTGAAATTAATGGGTTGCAGGTTTAAAACAAATAAAAGGAAGTTCTTCTTCACTTAGCGCACAATCAACCTGTGGAACTCCTTTCCTGAGAAGGTTGTGAAGGCTAGGACTATAACAGGGTTTAAAAGAGAACTGGATAAATTCATGGAGGTTAAGTCCATTAATGGCTATTAGCCAGGATGGGTAAGGAATGGTGTCCCTAGCCTCTCTTTGTTATAGGGTGGAGATAGATGGCAAGAGATCACTAGTTCATTACCTGTTAGGTTCACTCCCTCTGGGGCACCTGGCATTGGCCACTGTTGGTAGACAGGATACTGGGCTGCATGGACCTTTGGTCTGACCCAGTATGACCATTCTTATGTTCTTATGTTAAACCTCTAATAGTTACAGTTTTGAAGAAAACGTAAAAAATGTGAATCAAATGAAACTGATGCAGAAATGTCTACGTGAATCTTCAGAGCACAACAATAGCTGGAATAGTAGTAACTTTGAGGGATGTGAACTGCTCCATTTATCTGAGGGAGGTGTTAGCTCAGATGCCCAGTGATGATAATTTAAATACCAAAATGGTTTAATTCCTCATAAAAGTAAGGAGAGGGAGGACCAAAAGTCACTCACAATTTACTGTGGGTGTCCTTGCATTTTGGTACCACAAGGGGGTGGCATTTGGGAGGTACCACCACTTATTTTTCCCCCTTCCAAGGGGGAGGCAAGCCCAAGGAGTGTAACAGAACCCTTGGGCATATGCAAACTCTACTGAAGGAATCCAAGTTTAAGGAATCCAATGGAAATCAAAGCATACATGATTATATTTTGAACATCTGCACAATCTATTGTGAGTGGAGTCTCATTTGAATGACTCATATGAGTAGCGTTTACTATGTGAGTAGAGCTTGGAAGAGTATCACAACTTCTCCTTCCCCCCCAGTTTGATCCCTGGTCCCGCCCTAAGAGCTTACCATCTAACTCAGACAAAGTTTATGCACAGGACAAAAGCGTAGTCAAGGAGATCACTATATGAAAGGTTCACACAAGAAGTAGGATTTGGGGAGGGACTGGAGAGAAGAGGAGGTTGCTTGCCAGACAAAGATCTATCCCAAGTGTAAGGGGTAGCAGGAAAGAAAGGTGCAAATACAAGCCTAGAAGAAAGAGACAGACCGTTGCCAGGAGAGTGGACATAGGGGAGTATAGAGAATTACTATGTGACCATGGAGAAACTTAGTGATGACAACAACTTTAGTAGGTCATGCAGTATCTAATTTCTAAAAAAGGTTGTGGCTAAAATGGAAAAGTAATAGAATTTCAAGCTGTTGTAGCCAAGGTTCAGAGGCCAGCTGTAACAGGAGCAAGGATTTTGCAATAGAAAGACCATTCACCTAAGGCAAAATGAAAAATTCTGCTGGCAGCTGTTAGCAGAGGATTCATATGGAAAATTTTTTAGCAAAATAGTCTGAATAGCTGATGCACTGTTAAAGGGTGTCCTTTAAAGTTGCATTAAAATGTTAAGGAAACTAAAAGCCAATCATCATAACAGGTGACTAAAGTTTATTATAATCTCATGAAGTCAGTAGAGTAAATGCAAACATATAGTTTATTTTTGTCATCTGGTTTGTCTTAATCACAAGCTAAAAATTCATTTATAACCTGTATACAAAATGCCATGTTTATATCAATATCATATGCAGCTAGCATGAAATAGTATACATTAAAATGAATAACAGAAATCTGTAATGGTCAAAGACAACCAGTAACAAAACCACTAAATACCAGTTGTCAAACATGATTTACTATGTATATTTCTCCTTTATTCTGTTAAAACAGTAATTATTAAAACTAAAGTGATATGGGTGAGTGTTTATGACTTCCTATTAAAAAGCCTGACTTAGAGCAGTATTCATTTAAGTTTAAGGTTGAAGAAAATCATGCAGAGATCTCTGTTCGATGGCCTAGTGACTTTATATCCTCTTGTCAAACCTCAGCAGTTTTATTTGTAGTGATACATGCTGGAGAAGGTTGGAGGTTAAAGTTGATAGGAGGGCCAACAGGAAAGCCAACCAACTTCTTTCAAAAGATTACAACCTTTAACATATTAGGATCTGTCGGCAGTTACTGCCAACTTTACAAGTCTACATTTTGTGTACTCTTTACAAATCTTCCCAAAATTCCAGATCAAATGGATCAAGTAAATGCTTTTTGTACTTTCCTCCAGTTATTGCTTCCTAACTTTACTACTGTGTAAGCTATTTATTCGTTGATTTTAAAATAATGGTTAGCAAGGATTGACCATTTTTCTAATAAGAAACTATGGACAGTTAAAATTCTATTCTAATCATTAACTCCTGGTCTCTCCCTTGCCCCAAGGCTCAATTTGCCAACCTCTTCCAAAAGGTAGATCACTAAAATGATGCACAGGACCCTGCCCCCCTCCCCACCCAAATCAAACCTTTTTTATCCTGCAGTAGTAGACTTCATTTATTAAAACATATGGCTATCTAACTCCCTTCATCATCTTTCCCTGGCACATGTCCAAAGGACCACAACAAGCAGCAAAGCTCTGGAATGAAAAATAGTCAATACCTGGTAAGGATGTATTATAAAAGAGTCCATGATATTTATATATTCTTTGTGAACAAATGTGTTATGACAAACAAGTGTTAAGAGCAAGAAAACAACTTGTAACAAAGGATGCACAACTGTATGAGTGTTAAAGTTTTCTCTTAGTTTGCTACTTTCTTTAGAATGCAATATTTGCACCATATAGCACAGGGTTATGGATTGGAAGTATTTTTGAGCTTCTGTAAGTCACAAGTAAATTGTGACATTAAAGAACAAACAAATTCAGGGTAATCTTTTCCAATATTTATACTACACTTGTCCCATGCTGGTTACAAGAACAATTCAGTTTACAACACAGAACATGATATTACATTAAAAAACTATCACTGCATTTGTTAATGTTTATGCAATTTGAAAATTAAATAACTTTAACCAGTTTTCTCGCAACGCAGCTGATATCTGCGATGTTTTACTTGCAGGTGTACATCAGCCAAACTGTTATGTTGATTCATTAATTATCCATTACTATAATTAGGCAATGTTACGCTTCAAAACGCATAAGACAAAAAACATACATATTATCTGCTTGCTAGAACATGCAATCAATAGGGATGGAAGAAAAATCTCATGTTTAATGTTTTCAGGTAGCAGATTTGATTTCTAGGTCTCTTGATTTTCAATCCCCCCCAACATTTGGAAAAAGTGAAAATTCTGCATTTCATAGCACTATCTAGCTATTGCTACAATGTTAATTATATAAAACTAGATGTGCTCTAATAAAATCTGACTAGCTAATTAATACTCAAAAACAGAGTGGAAGCTACTTAAAGGAATGGTGTGTGTGTAAATTCCTTTAGGTCATTGAAGAGACTGAGGCAGGGTGGTGTAATTCTATATAACTAAAACATTTAATATCCCATGTTGCCTATAACTTTTTGTTCTAGCTGTAATTTAAGAAATAAACACATTCCCCTAAAAAGGTTTAATTTTTTTAGTAATTTCAGGTTATGCATTTTTGCCATTGTACATCATATCAAAGAGAGGGAGAGGCCTTTATGGTAAAGATATAAAAAACCATTTACACTGACTGCTAAACATGCCATGCTGTATCTGTTTTACTCATACCCTAACACTGTCCAAGAATGTGATAACGTAGCAGCATTTTCATTTTAAACTCCACATTTCAGGGGTTTTTAACATATAAATTTGATCTGGGATAACATTAAAAATATGAGATCATACCTGGGAACTGATCCTAATCCCAAAACTAGTTTAATTTGACCACCAGTTACAAAAGTGGGAAGGAAAAGAAGAATTTGGCTTCTGATTAGTTCACGTTAAAGGAATAAAGATGTAGAGTAACACCTCAAGCAGAGATAGCGACTGACATCAGCTCATTCAAAAGCTGCTAGATGCTCTGCACTTTTGAAAATTAGGCTACTTACATAGGTGCCTAAAATATAGATTTGGGAGCCAAATTTTAGGCACCCATTTTTAAACTGGCTTGGATTTTTATTGTATTAAAGTAATGTCATAATAAAACACTACAAATGGGATATAACTATCCCCAAATGCACAAAATATCTTGAGACTTTCATAGTCAAAACTTGCTATCTTATACCCCAAACTCTGGCTCTCCAAAAGTTTAGAAATTAGAATCTTACTTTCATATTAAACAGAGCTGCACTCTCTTTGATATTCTGTTTCCTAGTAAACTCTCCTCTTCGGTTTCAGCCTTTTATAAGGGATCTTTTCCAGCATGCTCTTTGATAGTTGTCCATTTAACTTTGGGAGAGGGATTACAGCCTCATTGTGTATATATGTCAACTGTCTGTGGCAGGATGAGTCTCCTTTCCATATAGCTGGCATTTGGATTCATCTTATGTTGTCTCCTGATCTTCCCTTATTCTCATTCTTGAAACGGCACATCTTCACAAAGAGTATTAAAAAATGAAAAAGTTTGACAAGTGCTAGATGACACTGATAAGAGCTACTTTCAAAAAGATTTTTTCTCGCATGCTTGGTATTTTGCAACCCTAATACACAATATGTACTATTGACTCAGATTATCCCCTTTAGAACTGCACATGAAGGGGACTCTCCACACATGGTATGAGGCCTCAGACACCTTCAAGTCACCATCCCTTTCTCTAGACTCTGTGGAGGCCTTGGCACATGTGCCAAACTGGCAGAGAGGACAGAGATGGGGTAGGGTCAGTGTGCAAGCCATCTCCTCCTTACTAGTCCCTTGGAAATTGATCAGAAACATCTTCAATTTGGGGTCTTATTTTTCTGAGACCTGCCAAAAAATGGAGGCAGCTAGATGGTTCTTTCCTAATATTTTATGCCAAAGTGTAGCTTGCTCTCCTACTGCATGTTTCCCCAGTTCCTCCAAAAACGATGTATATATTGGTGGTAAGATTATGAGAGTTTTGAGAAGATTTAAACTTAAACTGAAGTTTTTACTGCAGGAAGTTGGATTTTTATAACAAAAAATTATTGTACAAAAATAGACTGTTCATCTTCCATCCAGGTTTTTAAAAGTGCTTTACAAGCCTCATAATACTTCGTACAGTAGGGTAGTGTTATTTGAATTTTACAAATAGGGAACTTAAAGCACAGAAACATTAAGGAATGTACTGAACATCACATAAGAGATCAGTGGTAGAACTAGGACTTGAACATCTATCTTCTGATTTCTAACAATGTAATATATGCACAATAAGCTAACTTGTCCAATGTCTACTCTGTGTACTGAAACATTGTTGCCAAGAATTAATGATCCATAGAACACAAAGAAGTGTCTCAAAACCATTATATTGGGCTTACTCCTGCTCTGATTATTATTTGCACCTACAGGCCTAACCAGGATCAAGGCTCCATTGTGCTAGACACCATACAAATGCCCCCCAAAAATTACAGTAGAAGGCCCGGATCATTCAAAGATTTATGTATGTACTTCTATCAAATGAAAGATGTGTGCAAGTCATTGCATGAACAGGGCCCAATTTATATTACACTACTATTTATGTCAATAGACAGGATTGGATCCAGTCTGTTGTGTGAAATTATTTAATTTAGGTTTTATGCAATATGTGCCTATCACAATCTTTGGCTCATTTACCAAAAGTTAAAAGAGTACAAATTAGTATGTACATTAAGGACACCTAACACAAGCATTTTATACTCTGAATCTGTGATATGAAGGTTTATTATTTTTAGTATGAGTTCAACATAACTGTGAAGACTTCTTTGGAGCAGCTGCAGAGTACAAGTGTGAGAATGCATTTTTAAAATGCCTGAAGGGCTTAATGAGAGCCTCTGGGCACAATCAGCCTTTCCCTGCTGCACCTGCAGTGGGTGTCGAGCCTGGAAAAAGGAGCTCAAAGGGCAATGAGAGCTTATCTTTGGCTCTCACTAAGTGAGAGATGCTTGGCTGGAATGTGGAAGATGAGTTGGACTGCTAGCAAACAGAGCCTCCCTGAAGGACAATAGGCCTGCAATACGGAGTCTAAGGCAGTTGGGAAGCAAAGTGGCAAAAAATGAATCTGTCCAGGATTCTGCATGCTGGTGGACGGGCCTGTAAGAATCAGGAAGACTCCTGGCTGAGTCAGGGATTGTCCTGCCAGAAGAATAGGAAAAACTCTCCTGCAGCAGAACCGGCTGCTAAGAAGCTCGGCAGTGAGCCTTGATGCTTAAAGAAAGCGGGGATGACACAAAAGAGAGAGGCTGAGGCAAAGGCCCGAGACCAGGTAAGGTAAGAAGTGGTTCAAGGAGGTAGCAATCTGTGTAGTCAGGCCTTGATTGTCTATTCAAAAGTCTCTGGACTGAAACGCAGCAGAGTGGGACGGCCTGGGCTCCCCTTCCAACCCACTGAGGAAAATGGAGCAGACCTCTCTCTTCTGACAAGGGGTAAGGTAAGGACTATCAAAGCCCCCCTGATACCAGGGATAAGGATGAATGTATGTGGACTTGGACAAAAGGGATGTTGACTGATCATTGTTAGTTGGATTACTGGTTCGCCCCAGAATGGGTGGGACTATATGTGAACCACCAGGAGTCACGAGAAGAAACTGACCACCACAGTTTTGGCTCAGCTGTCAGTAGGAAACATTAAAAAAGGAGGAGAGCCCATCCACTGGGGGTGCACTGGCTGGTGAGTAACATGCTTATAAACCTTCATCCATAAACAACGAGGGTAGGGGGAGGAAATTAAACATTTGTTAGAATAATGTCAATTTAGATTTATATATTTTATTGTAGCCAGTTTTCATCCCGATACACACCTGTGCACATATAAAAATTACCACTGAAAAACAATGGTCATCTCTTGGGTGTTTCACAGCAACGCTAACAGCATAAATCAAACTACAAAACAGTTTAAGGGAGGAAATAAAGACCATTGTGTGTACGTCTACACACACACCCCTCTCAAGACTTCGACTTGAGTGCTACGGGTCCTACAAAGGGGAATAAAACCATGGCAATCCCATGGAAACAGAGGAGAGAGGCAGCATGGAGGAAAAGAGAAGCAGTTTCTCTCACAATGGCATAGCACAGAGGGGCAGTTAGTTGCTAAACTCTGCAGGAGTGAAGAGGATGTGAAGAGAGGCATAGTCTGGCAATGGTACTATGGGCGACATTCTCCTCTGAAATCTGCATACCGTATGCAGCAAAAGGGTTAAGATTTATGCTACTTGTACTCTGTACATTATCAGGGTATATCTCACTTAAGCATTTCACCAGTGCACTTTGGGCCCTCCTATTCTCTGCTGATGGCATGTAACAGTCTAGTTTCCTCTTGGCTGTAAAGCTTTGGTCTAGTTTTGGCTATTGGGTTTAGTGTATGGGTGCTGTATGGTGTTGATGACCTGTGATATACAAGAGTGGATGATCTGGTGGTCCTTTCTGGCCTTAAGCTCTATGACTTCTTAGAAAAGTGAGAGAGTTGCCATGCCCAACCAGCCTTTGAATGCACAGTAGTGAGGAGAACGGTAGGCTACATACAGACAGAGCGACAACGTTCAGCAGGATGTTGTTTATCTTGTCCCATAGGTCACCGCCTAATGTTTGGAACAGAGGTTGTGCCATCTGCCCCTGCCACAGTTCTGCCAATGCCATTCACTTCAGGGCAGCATGTGATAAATTTTATCACCATCAAAGAAAAGCATTTTTTTCAGACAGCATTCCCCTGCCCCGCAAGTTCTTGTGCTGAAGAGAAACACAGGGCTCTTGAATATTAAAAATTAAAGACAACGTAAGTACCAACAGTTTCCGGAATAGTAAATATTCTTCTATTGACATGGTCTGCCACTCTGATACAGTGAAAAATGCTATGAATTAAGAATCCCAACTTAATTTCTAAGAGAATTTAGCAAGACCTCCAATGTTATTTTAAAGTAATTTTGTTTGTTATTAATACATTTTGGATTGTTCCTGAGCCAGCACTTACAACTATAAAACTGGCAAAAAGAAGAGTTTCTCAACAAAGTGTAGTCATTTATTGAAAATGCACTTCTATGAAGTTGTTTTATCTATAAGAGAAAGTCCACTCAAAGACAGAAAACTTGCACGTAGAATCATTTGATGCTATGACAAAACAACTGGTCAATGTAAATGACGTCTGTGCAGTAGGGTGCGAGCAAACTGAATTTACAAAAATCTTCATAGGAAAGGATAAGACTGAGCAGGGGATCCTCGCTCTAAAAGGAGAACAAGTCAGAGTTACTTACAAACAACTACTTATCATATAGTCAGGTTATCTTGCATCTAGTTTGCTAAAAGCAATCTAGTTCAGTGCAGCTCTCAGACACAGAACTAATTAAACTTTTTGACTAATATAAAAGAAAAACATGAGCTTTCACCTTTTTTGACTTAAGTGAAAATATTATTGGTAAACATAAGGTATTTCATTCAAGAGGGAAAAGGTTAATACTTGGAATATATTCATATATAAATCCATAATATCCTATCTAGATACCTCTGGTTAATAAATGCATCTAGTGTGTACACTCCCACACACTTTCATTGCTGTGAACAAAATGTCTATTAAATTATGCTGATCATTTTTGCATTTAATTGTAGTAAGACACCATTATATTACCAAATTAACTGTTCACCTAATTTTTGAGATGATAAACATAATGGGGCAGCAGATTTTTTTCAAAATTACAGAAAAAGTCAAATAATTCTAATTCTTTAAACACAAAAATGTACTCTAATGTATTACATCTAGCTTTTAAATTAAAAGCTACAGAGAATTAAATGTATGATTCATTGTTATGTGACTCAATAGTTTCAAATCACATACTTTTCCTCATCCTCGGTAATGTATTAACATTATGAAATTTTAAAACACTTTAAATTTCTTTGAAACAAAAAGTCTATTTTACTTTTTAATTAAATCTATTTCTCTAAAAGGTCTTTAAAGGCTCTACAAACTACCTTGCATTTTATTATTGCTGACAGTTATCTAAACCACGCTTGAATGCTCTCTTTATCCGTTAGTGAACAATTGAAAGATCATATGCTAAGAGACTTGTGCTTTCTCTTCTTCTTGCCCTGTAATTAAGGCATTTAAATACATTTCTTCATAGCAGTTAAGAGAGTACACTGTAAAAAATCATGAACTGAGACAATTTTGAGTTTAGCAACCACAAATACATACAACATAAATTTGTCTCAATGGTAAATATAAAAAACAGAACAAAAATACCCGCTTGAAATCACATAATAAATTTACAGAACGGATGGACTGAAAAGGTTTTGTTTAACTGTCTTAAGATATTTAAATGATCTATGGTAATTTGACAATACTACCACATTGTTAGCTATCCTACAAGGAAGGTAAACATTTATATCAAACACACATTTGTCAAGAATATTTTAGTTTTTAATAGGGTTTTTTTGCACTATAAAAAAAAATGGAGGGAGAGGTGTGAGGAGGACAACATGTGGATGGAAGGAATTACCATATGGTAATTACAACAAATCTGGTAAATGTATTATAATAAATATTTGCCATTATACATTTAGAGCAACAGACATATGCTTTATAAAATGTTATAACAGATAAAACAAACAGAAATTTGTGAAACTGCAGTTTTTCTAAACTGAAGAATTCTTATATTAATGTACTGCACCCTTTTTGACACAAACATGTTATTAAGAAGTTTCTTTCACATTATGAAAGGAATTCAGCATGTATATGGTCAAAACATTTCTATATAGCAATTATATACAAGATGTAAAGTATAAAGTGTATCTTAGTTACAGAAATGCTTTAGGAAATATTCTATATGAATTTGAGATTAGTTGGTCATACAGCATATCCCTTACATGTAAATCTAGTTTCTGTGGCAGAAGTTCTTTATGTTGTTGTCTCAATCAAATGTTAAAAGATATGTTGTACTAAGTTATGTTTTTTTTTAAGACAGACGAGAATAAGAAAAATAATTTTTAAAAAGTTGTCAGCATGTTGTATTATGAACAACCTTATTAGTTCTTTACAATTACAATAGGTACCTCTGGACAAGATCGAGCAGACATGACAAATGCTTCTGACTTCTTTTTAGATCGAACCTGGAAGGTCATCGCTGAACAAACAGAATACTGTACAACTGGGGTCATAAATTGTCGAAGATGACAAAAATGTAAGTTTATTTTTTTGTTCTATAAAATAAATGAATAAGTTATTCAGTTTGGACTGTCCTTTTATCCCTGCTTGATTTTATACTTGAAAGAGATAGATAATTTTTTATACACGTGTCAATTTAACTTTTATATTATGTCCTTCTGAATCCAACTGACAATATTAGCATTGTCTTTCAAATAACTACTGCACTTTCTAAATGTAGTCTTCTGTATGGCTTTCTAATAAATTCTTATCTTTGTTTGTATTTGCTCACCATCATTAATTATGACAAAGCTGTAAACACTTTCAGAAAAAACAGTCCACAAATTTGGAATTTAATATTTTTTCTTTAATTTCATTTTTTAAAGTGTACAGGAAAAATGCTAGCTCAATTAATCTGGTCAAGAAAAAGTATATTTATTATTTCTCCTAACATTTTTATATTTTGTTTTTAGGATAATTTAACAGGACTGGTAGTTTTTGATTAAATTTAATTTGTGTGGAGCTAAACAATAACTTAAATTACTGGAACTGTAAACATATTAATAACTGTCACATTTAAATCTTGTGCTATACTTTTAAGGAGAAGTATATAGAATGAATTAGAGATCTGTAAACTCCTGATGGGAATTAGTAGTGTAAGACAAAAGAAAATGAAATGTTAACTGAAAAGAAAATAAGTTAGGTCAAATGAAAATGTAAATCAACAAGATTTGGATAGTACTCAGATCAACAGCTTTAGCTAATAAAAGTTCTAACAGATCAGTGACCATACAGTTTGAAACAAATATGAAATATGAATGACTTTAAAAGGAATAATATGAAAAGTACAACAGTAATCGGATATAAAATTATCAGAATTCAAGTGAAGAAAATTCAAACCGAAATGTATGATGGACAATTATGTACCTATTTTGACAATTCTAAGTGGTCAAGTTTTTAAAGTATGACACAGAAACCTTAACCTATCTATAGATGAGTGATAAATGAGGCATTTTGTGTCATTACAGTCCCATAAATCACTTTCTTTAACTGCTGACGGCTTTTATCAGATCTAACCTTTTCAAGCTTCTATTAGAGTGCTAACATTTTCAACTTTGACACATATGAAATTTACAAATTCTGCAGCTGATTAACTCTGGACAGAAGCTCACTGCCATCATTGCCTTCTTCAAGTTGGGTTAGAGCTTCAGTGTCTCAAAAACTCTTACTCACAATAGGACAAAAATCTCAATTAATGTAGTGGGCTGTATTTCAAGGGTAGAAAACAGTTTTTCTTCTGAAGCAAATAAATGAAAGCATGCTTTCTGCTGTACTCAGCAATGTTCAGCAAACCTAAATAACAGACTGTTTGCAATTTAAAAATCATATGCATAAGAAGTAAAATCCATATAAAGATACGCAACACTTTAGTAATTGAAAGTTCGAAGAATAATTTTCTTTTACTTATCCTGGTTTTAAATTCTAATTAGAAATTTTATATTAAATTGATGAACACTGTTAGCTATTTGAAAAGCCACAACATAAAGAAATCAAACAAGACTATAATCATAACCTCTAGAACTATAAGCTAATTTTCATCATGGACCCAGTTATTATAGGAATGCACATCCTTTTCCATGGGAAACTTTCACTAAACTCCTTCTGAACTAAAATAAAAGGGAATTAAATGCCTTAAATCATCAGGCTCAAAACATGTATTTTCATAATTTATAATTACAAATGCGTAGTACTTTATATAATTCAGATATAACTTACACACACACACACACACACACTGAAACCTTCAAGGAAATACATTTACAAGATTTAATTGATACAGACGTTGAAACAAAGCTCAAGTTTAAAGAGATACTGTCTTTAATAATAATAGTCAGACTGAAGAAATCTTGATGTTGGTTGTGTGACCACAGGAAGCCTGGTACTTCAGATGGTATTAGTTTTGATAAGAACTAACTAGACATCAGACCTAAACAATGAAACCTGAAGAGACAGGCTCAGACCACGCAAATAGGAATATCTGCAGAGACCCTCCCGCGGCATATTGCCTCTTGTTGACAAACCACAAATCTTAGAAAAATAGTGGGCAAAGGACAACTTTTCTTCAGCAACATAGCGAACATAGTCAGTGGTTAAGGCCTATCTATGACAAATTAAAAACTTTATTTCACTAATAATGTTACACATCACAGAAGCTGTGCAGTTACTTTTTGACAATTCAGATGTAAATCCTGGAATGCATGTGAATATTCATGAGAAAGTCATATTTATCATTTAAAACAAGAGGACATGACTTCTTGGTGTTCATATAAAAAACCAGTGATGAATGAGGCCATGCTAATCAAAGACAAACCAAAACACACAGATGTTTGCTACTCTTGATTAAAAAAAGAAAAGACTAGTCCAAAAGAACAACGATATTGAAAATCTAAAAATGTTTATATATACACTAAAAGAAAAGGAGTACTTGTGGCACCTTAGAGACTAACAAATTTATTTGAGAATAAGCTTTCGTGAGCTACAGCTCACTTCATCGGATGCATCCAGTGGAAAATACAGTGGGGAGATTTATATACATAGAGAACATGAAACAATGGGTGTTACCATACACAATGTAACCAGAGTGATCACTTAAGGTGAGCTATCACCAGCAGGAGAGTGGGGGGGGGGGAGGGGCTTTTATAGTGATAATCAAGGTGGGCCATTTCCAGCAGTTGACAAGAACGTCTAAAGAACAGTGGGGAGTGGGGGAATAAACATGGGGAAATAATGACAGGTTTCAGAGTAACAGCCGTGTTAGTCTGTATTCGCAAAAAGAAAAGGAGTACTTGTGGCACCTTAGAGACTAACCAATTTATTTGAGCATGAGCTTTCGTGAGCTACAGCTCACTTCACGATGAAGTGAGCTGTAGCTCACGAAAGCTCATGCTCAAATAAATTGGTTAGTCTCTAAGGTGCCACAAGTACTCCTTTTCTTATTATAATTTGTTTTTATTGACATATTTCTGGGTTTTAGTGACACTTGCATAGTGTGTGCTCTAAATTTTACATTTCCTTATGGTTACATAGTGTAAATATAAATGTGTACTTGAGCACAAATACAACTTCTGAAGATGGCATGATGATGGTCAGAGAAGGGGACTGGGAGTCAGAATTCAGGGCTCAGTTTCTAGCTCTTGTAATGTCTGGCGACACTCAGCAATTCATTTAAACTTCTGTGTGCCATTTTACTCATATATAAAATGTATTAACCTATAGCCCCATCCCCTCACTCTCTCAGGGAGATATAGACCCTGATTCAGCAAGGTACCTTAGTACATATCTAACTATGTGCATAACCACACTGAAATCAATGGGATGTCTGTTAGGTACTACATATGTTTGTACAGTGTCTAGCCCAACAGGATCCCACCTGGGTGGCATACAGATTCCATCACAATATAAATGTTAAACGATGATGTTAATACCCAAGTGTTAAAGTTGGGAACATGCTTAAATATCTTGCTGAATCATGTACATAGTTTCCTATCTTCAGTGGTCAGCATCTCAGGGACTTGCCTAAGACCAGGAAGTATTTAGATACGATAGTTATAGGTTCAATAGAAAAACCTAAGGTAGAGAGTTAGAAAAACTAATCAGGTATCTCCTTCTGTTGCATGGAAACATAGGTCAACTGTATCTTGCCAGTGTGGTGTTCTGAGAAACTTAGATGAAAAGTACTATAGATTTTAAACTCAGAATTGGAGTGACAAAAGGAAAAAGTCACTGCAGGTTTTATGCAGAATCAAATCTTTTCACGCAGACTATGCAGTACTGTAATCACAGCTTTGTTTATGAGATTTACAATAAACACAATACTTAAATTCTGATCTGGTATGATTGATATGATCTCTACCAGCAACCTACTATACCCAATTAGATATCTGGTCCCTAATATTCAGTACAGTAAAGAAATCATGAAGGATTTATTAAAAGAAGGTCCATCTTATAAACTATTGAAAATTAAGGCCTAAACTGCTCATTCGAGTGTCCTCAACATAAACCACATTGCTGATATTCGCATAAAACTAACACCACAACAAAAGGGATTTTCTTTGCTGTGATGAGAGTATTAACATTTTTGCTATTATTAAAATGATGATCTTCAGCTGACCCATTAAAGACCAATTTCCACATCATAACACGTTTCAGTGATCTAATTCTTTCCCCCCTAACTTTTAAATGTTTTTTTTTCTTTTTCTTTTTTTTTTTTTAAATCTTGTCTTGGAACCTTAAAAGGAATTCCTGGTTATAGAGATGCTGATGTGCTTAATGCAAAAATCTCAACTGCCTTCTCCAACCTAAAATAGATAATTGTAGCTCTGTGAAGGCAGTTTCTTGTGTTTAAGAAACCAGAAGTCCTCACACTCCATATTACCTCCCAGGGTATACCATAACGCACACATCTTCTATACATACTTCTCAGTTTCCTCATTTTTAACCTGGAAGAACCACTCTCAAAAAGACTGAAAGGTCATTTGAAGTCCATACTGACAATATATCTGCTCCTAAGCAAAAATCTCCAAGGCACAGGGAATTTGTGTAACATTAAATAAGACTGCTGTCCTTTAGCCAGGCACAGACCAACAAACAAACTTAATTTTACATCTCAAGCTGCACTTAAATTTTTCAAACCCGCTCAGCCTCTTGCTTTCACCTGCTTTACTTACTGTGAGAGAGTTCTGTCTGTAATCGGCTTTTGACTTTATTTTTTTCTTATATTAATACAAATAGTTTTATACTCCAGATATACTAATTTTAACATTAATACATAAAGGTGTGTTTATAAGACAATTCTTCCAACTTTTGGCTCTTTTTTGAAAAATTTACTGAAAGCCTAATATATTTAATATTCAGTAGCATGTGAGAATAATTTTTATGCAACTCTGATAGTTAGAAAGATAGATAACTCAATTATTAGATCATCTATCAAAATATTCAGATGTATAAGAGGCTACTAAAAAGATTGATGTCTGAGAAAGTCCACTGATTCTCTAGCCATCATATTCACGCATTTGGCTAGACAACATTTTTCGCTGCCTTCACAAGCAAGCTTCATTACCCATCACTCCACTGAAAAGAGTTTATTATGAGGCTGCCATCTTGGCAAGACTATTATTTAGATGATAAATGTTCGGAAGAAAAGTGTGTCTAGATTTTTTTTTTTTTTTTTTTTTGGTGAGATGAGCTTTTTGACAGATAAAACAAACAGCATCTACATTTCTAATTAACTTAAATTTGGCAGTTACAAATACAGGTCAGTAAAGCTATGATACACTACTAGATTATTTTCTGTCTGAATTTTGTCCTTAATTTGTAAAATGTAAATTAACTAATTAGAGGAAAAGCAGCATTATTTGTGACAAAATGCTTCTGTTAGTTTTGTGCTCTTTGACATTTATCATCAACCGTACTCCTTTATTCTAAGTTCTAGTAGATGGATAATTATACTTATATTAATATATTAAGTTTTTAATCTTTGAAACTAAAATGAAAGTTTCAGTTTTTGAGAAAATACACCACATTATACAAATTGCAAGTACACTACATATTCTAAGCTTTGTTTTATTTTAAAAGTGTTCTGCTGTTTATGTACATGTGTGTAGTAGTAGTACACACAATTTTTCAGAAGATTATGGTATCTTTATTGCACACAGAGGGTGGCCAACAATTAACACAATTATGTTTTGCACATATATACTACAAGTTCACGCTCCTTCCACACTCTCAACCCCCTGCCCAATTGTCACTTCAAATGGATTAGAAGCATTTACAGAATTACAGAGATGGGAGGTGGGAGGGTGGTGAGAGAAGGGAATTTGGTTATTCTTGAGTTTCAGCAAGCAACCTGACCTTGTTAAATTAAAATATATGATGTAATAGTTTACGGAAGTATTTTTAAAGCTATTCCTAGGTAGATAAAGACTCAACAATAAGAAATACATTGAAAATGTCAGATATAAATGTCAATTAAAAATTACAAGGAGTTCTGAAAGGTAAGGTCTGTGAGGATTGACATTCTTTGACATAGTGGAGTGTCTGTGACCAGGCCTTTGGCAAACATAGCAGGATCTATGCTGTCAGCTCATATTGTACATAAAATTAGATGCTTGTCTAATCTGAATGAGAAATACCAGGGAAATTGGAGCTGAAGCCTTGCGGTAATGTATGTGGAAGCTGAAAGCGCTCTATCTGTACTACATGATAGTCTCTAGTGACATAACAATATCTGAAAGAGTGGAGAAAAATATAAAGAAAAATAATTCAAACAAAGATATATAGCACCCTGTATACTACTGTAAAAGCTGAGAATGCAATAATCCAGCAGTCAAAGGATAAATTCTAATCCATTTATAATGTAATCCTAATTTGAGATATATGTATAAAACATTTTATATAAAAAAATACACTGTAATTAATGTTTAATTGACATTTATCATTCAAATTTAAATTTTAATCTAAATGTTATGTGGATTTGTTCCCTCTTTGCTTTGGTAATGCACAAGTGACTTTTGATACAGAGTGAAACAATCTAAAATGATCCTGGAAATTAATACAACTGTAGTAGTTGTCAACACAAAATGTAGATATTTCTCACTGAAACCACATGTCCAACACTCTAAATCATCTTGTTAAGGATCAGACTATTGCCCAAAGACTGAAACAAATTCTTTTGGGCTACCTGTTTTGAACAAATCTTTGCACAAACTACATTATTAGTCAGAATATGTGTTGATACTTTTCGTAAATCTCATTAAACAATATGGCCACAACAAGAATATATGTATAACGTTGCTGAAAATAAGGTACATGTGGGATCTTCCCTTTTATAAAATGTATATGTATGTTTGCATACACATATTGATTATTTTGTATGATCAAAAGGACAGATACTGATAATCTTGATTTCTTTACAAAGTTGGTTCACTGGTATACAGACAATTTTAAACAACTGGCTCTCCTTTTATTTTAGAATTGCCTTTTTTTTTTGTCTACTAAGAAGACTATCTTCACTTCCTGCTATTTAAATTAGCAAACAGACAACTGACTTTATGAAAACTAAATTAATTACTCTTATAAAAAGAATATTTGAGTTGTAAATTGTTGAATGTACACTATTTTCTGTTTAGACAAGGATAATTTGGTTGAATAGTAAAAAGTGATCATAAACTCCAAGACCATTCATGTCCATTTTCTAAAACTGGTTTACTAATTCTGACAGAGGAGCCCCCAAAACACAACAAAACAAAACAATTCAACAACAAACCAACAAAAAACCAAATTCTAGCATGTGTGAAATTCTACAAGCATCAGATAGCTAAACTGACCCTAAGTCTCCCAGTGTTGCAGTAAGGTCAAAACCTTTCAGCATTGTACCAGTGTGTCAAAATATGTCAACAAACCATCATACTGCAGGAAGAAGAATGACCTTTCAGTTCTTTATGTTTGGGCTGCCAATGAAACTTTGGATAGTGGGTATGCATGAACAGTTTTCCTAGCTACTTGACAAATGCAACTCCCAAGCTTTCCTCTAAATCTGGTTGTCAAACCACTAGGTTTCAACTCACTGGTACAACTTTCTAAGCCCACATACTATTGGAGACTAGTGATGCTATTATAAAAATGCATGCTTTCAATATATCCGCAAAATAATTTGCCTTTACTTCAACGAAACCGATAAAATCATTTCTTAAACATTCTTTGGATGAACAGATGTCAAACTCTTTCAAACAACTTAGTAGAAAAAAGGATTATCATTCCATTGTTCCAATTCCTAGTTTTCTCTTGTGTGATAAATCCTGATAGTCAATTTCTAATCCATGAAACAAAAACCAAACACTAAATTGTATGTGATCTGAACTGAATCCTCTAAAATCCTACCTTTCTTATCAGTCATACGCACCTTTTGGTTCCAGGGGTATGAAGTTGTACTCCATATGCTTTATGGAAATATGCTTATGAATATGACATAACTGGAATATACTTTACGCTAAATATCCCTTGTATGGTGTCATTAGAAAGTTTGTAATCTACTAAGTGTGTTCATCCTATTTGTTTGCATGTATTATTTCTATATCTGGAGTTAGGAGAATAAGATCTAAATTTGTATCAATGATGTAAACATATTAAGTGGAAGCCATTAAAGGTGCTCCAGAAAAAATCAGTTGTATATTGCCTTAGTTACTTGAAAGCCTTCCTGTGAACGTGTGGGCCAGCCCAGGGGGAGTGGAGACTAGGGGTTTTACAGTGACATGAGACCATGTCACCTGATAATGAAATCCATCTTAAATCTGGTACTTTTCCATTTAGAACGAGGGGAGGGGACCCAGAGAGACAAAAGATTTCTACCTCATGCCAAAGCTATACAAGGGGGTAGAGCAGGACAAAAGGGGCTGCCAGTCATGAGAAAACTCCTGCTTATCACCTGAGATGTCTGCTGAAACTAGGAAGGACTGTACCAAGGGAAAGGATTGCGCCCAAACTCGGAAGGAGTCTAGTCTGTGAAAGTATCAGAGGGGTAGCCGTGTGAGTCTGGATCTGTAAAAGAAGGATCCTGGATCTGTAGTCTATGAAAGAAGCTTATTGGAACATCTCTGAGAGTGAGATATTACCTGTAATCAGTTTCTTAATGTATTAGGCTTAGACTTGCGTGTTTTTGCTTTATTTTGCTTGGTGACTTACTTTGTTCTGTCTGTTATTACTTGAAACCACTTAAATCCTACTTTGTATACTTAATAAAATCACTTTTGTTTATTAATAAACCCAGAGTAAGTGATTAATACCTGGGGGAGCAACAGCTGTGCATATCTCTCTATCAGTCTTATAGAAGGTGGACAATTTATCTATTTACCCTATATAAGCTTTATACAGGGTAAAACGGGTTTACTTGGGGTTCAGGCTCCCAGAAAGGCTGAACACTGGGTGCTGGGAAAGTCCCTATTAACTGAAGCCCCTGGGCTGAGTGAATCTTAGTTTCAGTGAACTGCAGAAGCGTGGTCCAACCTCTGGGTCTGTGCTGGAGCTGACTGGAGTGCCTAACTCAGCAAGACAGGAGTGGCGGGGCGCTTGTTCTGGCAGGTGGGTTGTTCTCAGTGGTATCCCAGCTCATCAAGTAACAGTCTCGAGGGGAATCTCTGTGACTGAACCCACCACAACGGACTTCAAAGATTATTTTCATTTTACCATTATGATTATTAGATGTAAACAGGTGTTTTAATATCAGGCTTAATTTATTAATTAGAAACAAATGTCAATTTACATTTCAAAAGTGTAGGTGTTACTTTAAAAATACTTATAGGAAATTTGTTCTTATTTATTCATGTTCTCTTTTTACATATAAGCACAGGACTAAAGACATTTAGATTACAATTAAAGGGGGAAAAGAATTCATTGGAGGGAAGACTTGCTATTCATATTCAAACAGAGAAGAAGAAATGCTTCTCTCATTATGTGGAATTATCATTATTCTAATATCAGTGTCAAAGAAGACATTTTGCTAGTGTCTTCTTCATATAGTAAAGTTACTTCAGCTAATAACAGTGTCAAGTTTTCTCCTGGGACTCTCCATAAATTGTATTACAGAGTCTCGAGATGCAGTATCCAGGCTTGCAAATGATGGAAAAAGTAAATTGTTATATTTGACTTTACATGTACTTGCAGCAAGTCATCCACGATACACTTACTAATTGTTATTTAATCGGTCTCTTGTTGATATCTATGTACTTGTTAGTATACTGCAGTAGTGTCTACTAATGTTGATATAACGGATTGTTACAGTCCTTACACAAAGTAACAATGGAGTCTGTCCAGTTTCTTTAATCAAGGTGGCATTACATTCTTACTTTACAGAATAATCAACCCCAGACTCGGTAATGGGACTTCTAGATTTCTTCAGATGAACTGAAAGTATAGCACAATGAAATACAGCAATTTTCAATATTAGCAGAATTTCAAGCTGAAACAAAGCAGTATTATTGTTACAAAAGTCCAATCATCCTAATTTTGGCAACAGAACCTTAAATGTGCTTCACTTCCAACACAATAAGAAATGTTGTTCTCACTATTTTTACTATGTCAAAATGAACAGGTGCCTAGTTAATATATATAAAACAAAAATAAAATACTATCTGTTGATTGACAGGTCTAAATAAAGGGGTGCTTCTGCAGGTGACACCAGACTCAAAAGGTCAAAATTATTCTGAAGTGTTTTACTACACCTCAAAACTAGATAGGCCAGATGCCATGTACAGCACAAAAATAAATAATCACTGCAACATTGTTTCTGCAATGGTATGTTTTATTGCAAAAGGCGAATTTAACTCAGTGAGCTGCTAATGGTGAGGACTGTTGTAAGGATAATAGTGAAGGAAAACCAAGAACTACTTTTACTAAACATTCTTTAAGAGAAAATATCTTTTTATCCTAACAACATGTTGTCCCCTCCATATAAAAATTTTGTGAAGTATAAAGTAATTGTTTTTCTCTAACACTCATGCAGCTAATTATTCCATCTTCTTTTCCTACCAAGTGTGTTATCCATTTCCTTATGAATACAGAGGAAAAAATGGCCATAAACAACAGTCACTGGACAATCTAATTCCTAACATGGGGAGCCTGCTTGTTATACAATCTAGATTGAACTGGGTTCACTGTAATCTGATGTCTTGGCTGTCTTACAACTATTGAAAGTCTTCACAAATACTATGGATAAAATTTCCCTCTTTATCTTGGAGAAACGGAATTGAGATGCTTCGTTCCTCTCGCAAAACAGTTGACTACAATTTCTATTACGGTAATTATATCTTTAAGACAGACATAGATGATTTTAAATGACAATCATTACGAGAATTTGAAACAGATATTCATGCATTTTACCTTGATTCAGGAACTTTGATTCTAAAATGCAATACGTTAGACTCCCAGAATACATTTGACTCACATGGTTTAATGAAAAACACACAAATAAAAATTACCACCATTTTTTCCAGGTACGGAAATTCTTATGAGCTTTTAACTTAGTACTCATCTATGAAGAAAAATAATGGAAACCTACCTATTCCAGTAGCTCCAGAACTGGTCTTGCAGATAGGCCTGGTGGCTACATTCATCACCAAATGAAGCTTTGCTTTCAATCCAGTGAATTATATGTCCTTCAACAGCTAGGGGACAAAGCATTACTAATATAAAATGAATGCAAGCTCTGAAAATCTGACGACAACAAAGATTTGTAAAGTTCTACATTAATCAAAGCTACGATATGACTTATACTTACGGCACAGTTGTATACTTGTAAACCATCTTTCAAACATTTGCAATGAATATTTTTTGAAACAAAATCTAAGAACCACATAGTAGTGTTTACCTACAATTCTCTCAATTTAACTTTAATTACCGTGTGCTCCAAAAGTCCTTCGAATGCACTTAAGCCAGTACAAACAGTTACTCAATGAAAAAGGAGCCAAAATACTGAGGACAGAAGTACAGCTATACCCATTTCCCCCTTACTCTCCCTAATCTTAGGTGTCAGGAAAGGGGCTGGAAACACCTGGTGAATGCAGGGGCACATAGGCGAGCTACTGTAGCAGAAACTTTTCAGTGCTGTAGGTTGGGGTAGGACAGGGAGCAGACAAGCAACAGAAGCTCACCCCACAGTGTTGAAAATTATGAACCGTACATACATATATATTTCTCCCTTTTCTCTTTGGAGTCAGCAGACACTGTACCTTTGTGGGGATGTGTTCTGTGCTATTATGTAGGAAGGATATGTCAAAGAAGTGACTTTTCCGTTTTACTCCGAAGACACTGCAGTTCATGGTGTCTTCCAGGAGCAACCTTCCAACCTGTGCGCCAGTCACCATGAGAGGCCCATCTCCTGCACAAACAAGGTTTCACTCCTGAGGTTGACCAATTTTTCCAGTGGGAAGTTATGCCTATATAAGATGAGCCAGTCTCCCTCCGGGTAACCTGGGACACTGCCATGGAAGGCTTTGAAGACCTTTCTATCTGTATAGTTTTCTATAGCACCTATCACTGTGGTGTTTAGCTTACTGTAGTGCCTAAGGAATGAAACATCAAGTTTGACTTGGGGCGATGTGCTCTCAGAAGTTTGTGCTGCAAAGCCAGACAGGCTCTTGTATTCTACATCAATTATAGAATTTTAAAAAGTTTGCCTTTTTATATCTAAGTAGAGAATCACAGTTACAAGTATACATGCATTTCCATAACCTTGTCGAAGTCTGATAAGAGGGGGAGTTATTTGTCTTCCTGCCAGTCATAGATGGGGGTAAAAAAGGTACTCTACACAGCTACTGGGATACCTAGAGGCAGTGAAGCGTACAGACAGACAGCAAATCCATGGACTGTTTTAACCAATCAAAAAGGTGATGTTCCAGAGCTAGTAAGCTTTCCAAAATACTTGCCTTTCCCAACCAACATCTCCTTTAGCCTTCCAATGTTTGAACTGCAGCCAGTTGCTCTTCAGTTCATCACAGCCAGGATGTTGGATTGCTGGGAGATGGTGATGTTTGTGTTTGATATGAAAGAGATTAATAGCTAGATATTGTCTGTTTTTTGCTAGATTTTTAGTCAGTGCTGTTTCACAATCTTCTTAATAGGTTCAACAAGACTGGTGAGATGACAGATCCATGAAACTGCACAGGTGAGAGCTTTGGAAGTGAAAGAGTAGGTGTTCATTGCAACTTTATGAGTGTGGCCTGACAGCATGTAATTAAGCCATCATAGAGTAATCCTGCCAAGTGTCTGTGGTGGGACAGCAGAATATCATGGTTGAATGTATCAAATACTGTGGAGAGGTCCAGTTGTTTGAGTATGGATGCATGGCTTTTGTCCATGGTCATCTATTAGTGCCACCAGCGCCATCTCTGTTCTTGAAAACTGAGTGGGAGGAGTCCAGAACATTGAAAATATCTAAGTGGAGTGGAAGATGTCCCTTTGGATCTTTTCAAAATGCTTTCTCATAAAAGAGTGATTTCATAGTGGAGAAGAATGTTGTGTTGAGTGATTATACCTTAAATACTGGCGAGGTAATTACATGATTTAGAGTAAATGATGATAGATATCTCTCATTGAAGCAGATGTTGACAATTTTGCTAGTAAGAGTCTTAGAAGCTTGAATCACCAAGAAGGGCAAAATCTGAGTCACAGATAATGGCTCAGTTCTCATATAGTGCTTCCATGAGTTCGTGATTTTCTCTGAAAAATACATTGACATATAGTTGAAAAGGGAGGTGCCAGATTCTGAAATTGAGTTGAATAACTCTTCTTGGTTAAGGTGGTGACTCATGATTCAGCAGCTGCTATTATGGAGGAAATAGTGGGGTTGCTGGTTTGGTCAGCAGGCCTAGTGGTCTGGGCCTGCTGCCACAGTCTCTCTTTTCGTCCAGTGTGTCTGGGATCCCTGGATGGGGTTCTACTGGGTCAGCTTCCTTGTCGGTAAACCCCTGGCTCTGCCCATCCCAGAGCTAGGTGTAGGGGATTCTAAGATGAATAGGGGGACTAGGGTCCTCTGCTCTGTCTGGTCCAGGGCCCTGAAAGTATGACAGCATGGGCTGGCCTATGCTTGGTCCACCTCTAGTTCACCTTTCCTTGGGTCACTTGCTATCCCATCCAATTTCTCAGTTTGGGGTATAGCTGCTGTTTGGTTATAATCCTTTGCGCCAAACTCCCAGTCTCATGTCTGATGCAGGCAACCCTCTGGTGCCCCTGAACATGATTCTCCCTGCCTCTAGGGTGATGTCTTGAAGGAGGAGGAGGAGGAAAGATTCACAGTAAGACCTCCTCAATAAGAGCTCTTTTTCTGCCTTTCTCAGGGAAGTGCTCCTGCTAGAAATGGCTTCTCTCCTCCCCCATGCCTGAGTGGCTGGAGCTCTTTTTATACTGCTCCTTTTCGCCAGGAGCATATTCAGCAGTGCCTGAGGGGTGTAGCTTTCCTGGCCCAGTACTGTTTCAGCCTTTTCTCTGCCTCAGTGTGGGGTTTGTAGACCCCCCATAACAGAGAAGACAAAATTCTTACTTTTTCCATGGAATAGCTGTTAAGTCTGAGAATTCCTTGTGTTTGACTATCTAGATGCTTATGTGATCCTCATCACCAGTAGGATGGGAATGCTAGAACTTATCTATCAGTTTTTCTCCACTGTCACAAAATTTTCTTTCTTCCTGATTCTTCTCGGTCAGGCTATTAAGTACCCATGGAGATCTGTGGGGGCAACGAGGAGAATGTGGATGCCAAAATGAGGCAAATGAGTGGTTTCACTGATTTGCTGGATCTTCCATTCCATGGCCTTTTGGTGGGGAGGCATTACCCGTAAAGATGTTTTGGAGTTTTACTGGGTCTATGAGTTTCTGGGGATAGACCATTATAAATGGTTCTGATCTCAGCCTCAGATGGTGGTCAGTTCAGGTTTGAGGTACAGGGATGTTACTTAAGCCCCCCGGCTTTCCAAAAAACACTTCTTACAGTTATCGAGTTACTACTGCAAATCCCTAGAAACAATATTTTATATTTGTAATGTATAAAGTAAAACATGCATAATATACTATAATATTTACAGTAATATTTTATAATATAATCTAGTTTTTACTGCCTTATCATTAAGTAATGTTAACATTTTAGTATAAACACAATAAATTCTAATAGAAAAAGCTTTAAGGACTTACCTACTGGCACTTCTAAAATAAAATCTGGTGTTTTGTCATAACCCTTTGCACGAAGCTGTTCTTCAGCTGCATAGAGAACAAATACTATTGTTTATAACACTATTCTATTAACCAGACAGCAGTATAATTAATTTTCTTTTAAATAAGAGTGCAAGAATTACTAATGCAGTCATACATATCTTTCATATGTATGCAATGCTGTCTCAGATTAAATGAACCTTCTTAGCAAACCTGAAGCATGGATATAAAAATGCTTCTTTGTCGTCTCTGCATTTTTATGTCTTCATTATAAACATCATTAATTCAAGCTGTCATACAGTACTTTGTAACTGAAAAACTGTTCAAAATAAAGAAATATATTTGCTTATCGAAAGAAGAATCTCTTCACATTAGAATTAACCTGAACAGCTTTTTACTAATGCCACAAATGTACATATTCTATAGTTGCTTTCTTATTTTATATTGAAGACTGACTAAAGTTATTACAAAACTTTATCTTCCAATTGGAAAGCTATAAAAGGAAAGAGAAGACACAGATTTTTATTTCTCTTGCATTATGTAGAATTTGCCAAATTTTACAGTTCAGTAGTACATACATTTAAAAGTACATTATCTTCAAGAGTTAAGTCTGTTTGTAATTCTGTATCCTTTGTAAATACCAAAACTTCTTTTAAGCAATATCTGAAGATTTTCAGAACCATGCACAGGGAGCAAGCAAGACAAAATTGTGGAGGAAAAAATCAACCCATGCCTTAAAAAGAAAAAAAAACAAAAAACCTTCACTACTGTCTAGGTGTTGTCCTTGACTTCTAATGGCGTTAGATTGGTATTCCTGAAACACCATTTCTCCATTAGATTTTGGAGTGACCTGGTCATTCAATTCCAGACATGGCTTTCTGTCTTCACCCAACCTCAACTAATTGCACAACCAAGTAACAAGGAAGGCTGTGTGGACTCTTAACATCTACTGGGCTGTTGACATTGTCATGCATCCCATTCGCCTTTCTGCATCACCTTTGATTAAAATTAATGGCCCATTCCCACAATTGGGTAGCTTATTTCCAATCCATTTATCAGCCTAGGACAGTGGTTTCATGGCAAATGTTCAGAACTCTGTTTTAGAACACTTTGTGCATATCCTGAAAGGTCAGCACTTTGAGATGAAAGAACATTTTAATGACAAGAACAACGTTTAGATTTTTAAGGATACATTTGTTAAAGGTTGTGAAAAACAAGAGTCTGAAGTTAATTTTTCAGCTGCCGAACTAGAAGTTATAGTAAAACCTCACTAATTTGCACTAAGACTAGGATATCCATTGGGGTAGTTATGAATTAGTGTGTAAGTGAACAACCAAAAGAAGGGGGAAAATGCACAACTAGATGTACTTCATTCATTTTGACGTGTACTAATAAGTGTACTCTAGTACAGGGGTCGGCAATCTTTCAGAAGTGGTGAGTTGAGTCTTCATTTATTCACTCTAATTTAAGGTTTCACGTGCCAGTAATACTTTTTAGCGTTTTTAGAAGGTCTCTTTCTATAAGTCTTTAACATATAACTAAACTATTATTGTATGTAAAGTAAATAAGGTTTTTAAAATGTTTAAGAAGCTTCATTTAAAATTAAATTAAAATGCAGAGCCCCCCCGGACCGGTGGCCAGGACCCGGGCAGTGTGAGTGCCACTGAAAATCAGCTCGCATGCTGCCTTTGGCATGCATGCCATAGGTTGCCTACCCCTGCTCTAGTATATTGTAAAAATAAGTGTTAGTAATACAGCACCTCACTATAGTGACGTATCAGCTATTAAGCCTTGGTAGGTGTTATAGAGCAAAAGCTAGTGTTTTTTTTTTTAACCCAGATATAAAATATATGGATGAGAGATGGGCAGATTAACAAAGCTTTACTTTATGTTAATCTCTGAAACCCATTTTGAGTCACACCATAACAACACGATAAATCAATATTCTGAACAATTTCCTCATCCTGATAGGAGTGAAGAATAGGATAACCGTTGCCTACTCCTAACTGCTGATTCTAATGATTGAAAATAGTTAAAAAAGAGGCTCGGATGCTTTGGTTAAAACTTCATTCATCTTAAAACCGCAGTATTATTGAACAGATTTGACATTAACCAAAGAGAAAATAATATTAGACTGTATCTTAAGATGTATTTTAAAACTTCATATCTGCACAAAAAATAAAAAAATCCCCATACTAGGCATCAATATGTTAAACAATAAAAATACCATTTATTTAAATATTTTTGGATGTTTTCTTCATTTTCAAACACAACACAGAATACAAAGTGTACAGTGCTCACTTTACATTTATTTTTTATTATAATATCTGCACGATAAAAATAAAAGAAATAGTATTTTTCACAATATAATACAAGTACTGTAGTGCAAATCTTTATCATGAAAGTTGAATTTACAAATGTAGAATTATGTACAAAAATAACTGCATTCAAAAATAAAACAATGTAAAACTTTAAAGCCTACTAGTCCAATCAGTCCTACTTCTTGTTCAGCCAATCGCTCTGAGAAACAAATTTGTTTACATTTAGAGGTGATAATGCTGTCTGCTTCTTGTTTACAATGTCACCTGAAAGTGAGAACAGGTGTTCCCATGGCACTGTTGTAGCCAGCGTCACAAGATATTTATGTGCCAGATGCACTAAAGATTCATATGTTCCTTCATGCTTCAACCACCATTCCAGAGGACGTGTGTCCATGCTGATGATGGGATCTGCTCAATAATGATCCAAAGCAGTATGGACTGATGCATGTTCATTTTTATCATCCCAGTCAGATGCCACCAGCAGAAGGTTGATTTTCTTTTTTGGTGGTTTGGGTTCTGTAGTTTCCGCATCAGAGTGTTGCTCTTTTAAGACTTCTGAAAACATGCTCCACACCTTGTCCCTCTCAGATTTTGGAAGGCACTTCAGATTCTTAAACCTTGGGTCAAGTCCTGCAGTTATTTTTAGAAATCTCACATTGGTACCTTCTTTGTATTTTGTGAAATCTGCAGTGATAGTGTTCTTAAAATGAACAAATGTTCTGGGTCATCAAATGAGACTGCTAGAACATGAAATATATGGCAGAATGCGGGTAAAACAGAGCAGGAGACATTCAATTCTCTTCCAAGGAGTTCAGTCACAAATTTAATTAACGCATTATTTTTTTAAAATGAGTGTCATCAGCATGAAAGCACGTCCTCTGGAATGGTGGCTGAAGCATGAAGGGGCATACGAATGTTTAGCATATCTGGCACGTAAATACGTTGCAATGCCTGCTACAAAAGTGACATGTGAACGCCCGTTCTTAAGCGGGCATTATCCCCCATAAATATAAACAAACTTATTTGTCTTAGTAATAAATTGAAAGAAAAAAGACAACCACTTAACACACCTTAAACCTTAAGTGAGCTTATATAAATATTTTAAATATATACCATAATTTCCTTTATTTATATCTTTATATACTGATGAGATAATCCCTTCTAGAAATGCTAAAATTTTGTATTTGACAGCACAAATTACATACAGCTTATTTTTATTTTTTAAAAGGTAACCTGAAGTCTATCATAGGTCATGATTCATTAAAAATTAAGTCTGATTTGCGTGCTACAGAAGTTTATACAAGGCCACAAAAATGAATCATTTGGGTCGAAGGATTCTTTAGTGAGTCATCTAGTCCATTCCCTTGTATCATGCCAGGATTGATTTCATTAAACATACTTGTTAGATGAGTGTCAAGTCTAGCCTTGAATTTTTCAGTGAAGGTGATTCCACAAGCTTCCCAGGCAGATTGTTCCTGTACTTAGCAGTTCCTATAATTATGAAAAAAGAAAAGAAGTACTGATGGCACCTCAGAGACTAACAAATTTATCTGAGCATAAGCTTAAGCATAAATTTGTTAGTCTCTAAGGTGCCACAAGTACTCCTTTTCTTTTTGCGAATACAGACTAACACGGCTGCTACTCTGAAACCTATAATTATGAATTTTTTCTCGTATTTAATTTCATCTTCCCAACTGCAGCTTAAGCCTATTACTACTAGTTCTGCCCTTATTCATTAGCAGGAATAACTGGCCACTGACATTTTCATGACATCTCCTTTTACATATGTAATTAGTTATTCCTGCCCTCAGACATCTTTACTCTAAACTGAAAAAGGTCCACTACTCTAAACTCTCTTCTGTGTCATATTTTCAAATGCTTAATGATTTATTATTCTCTTAAATTTCTCAAATTTGTTCAAGATGTCCAAAATACTAACCTGTGTGTAGTAGGTGCTATACAGTGTGTAATTACAATCCCCTCCCCCCAAAAAGAGGTTAGGTTAAAGAATTTATTGTTAAAAACAACAAAAAACCCTTTAATTGTATATTTAAAAAAATTTAGGGTATGTGTATACGGGCTCACCCAACCTTAATGGACTCAGGGAAGGAGTGGGAGTCTCTTATGGACAGTCCTCGACAGGGATCTGTCCTTGTGCCACGAGAGTGTCCCTTACTCTCATGGGAAGCCCTGCAGAAGAGTCTTTGGGCTTAGACATGGAGGGCTCTGCTTCTTAAGCACGTGCTTAGAAGGCCACTGTTCATTTGGTTAGGCCAATGTACGGCGGTCTTCTTGGCCTGGATCAGAGAGGGGCTTCATAGCCTTCCCCATTAAGTATTTTCTAAGGCAAAGCTCACAAGCTTTGTGAGTACTCTGTGGAACAGAGCGACAAATGCTGCACTTTGCTGAAATGTGTGTCTCACCCAGACAGCAGTGGCAGCATTGGTGTTCATCACTGATGGAGTAGGATCTAGGGCAGGCAATATAGTTTTTGAAACCCAGAAGTCTGGGCATAGTTTCTGACCATGGGGAGGGAGTCCCCGATCCAGGGAAACAAACCGCACTAACTACACTTAAGACTAACTGAACTAAGTTAAAGAATAACTATTTACAATCTTACAGGTTTTCTGAAAGGCTGAAGCAAGAGAAGACACTGGATTCTGACTCAGACTATGTAGCGGTAAGAAAGAACTGATAGGCCATTGATCTGCACTGCTTCTTTTACCCTCACTTGGGAGGACAAGGAGATCTACTGCACACGTATGGGCCAACAAACACTGCTTGTTAAAATCTCTGGACTCATGTGCATGTTGAACATACACACCCACATGTGGAGTACATACAGGGACCAACACTCAAAAAAGAACTGTGTATTTTTTAAAAAATTCAGAAACTTGGCAAATTTATCATTAAGTTCACTGCACCAACTTTAACATTGCACCATATTCCTGCCCACCATCTTCAGGTGGGAGACCTTCATGAGATGCCACAAAACTCAAGTCTATCCCACGGAGTAATGAATTAATTCCCACTGTTTGGTGTTTAATTGTTCGCTGATATCATCTGTGCCCACCATTCCAGTGGATACACACAGTATATTGGGGAAAAGGGCAGTAGGGAGATGCAATGATCAAATCTCTTCTCTGCATTGGAAAGGTGCCAGGGGATTTGAGACTTGAAACATGTGTTCTTGGTATCTGCAACCTGCACAAGATACGTGATTTATAGGGGACACCAGCATCCTGCCTGTGCAACAAGCAGGACCCAGATAGATTAAGCAGAAGAGCAGGAGACGCACTGTATGCATCTTGTGACTTGTGGGTACATATGACTTGATGACTGACTGGAGGGAAAATAGTGGGGCAGGAAAAAGCTGGCAGCTGCATGCCTAAGTAAAGCCACACTCAGATGTATGGATCAGTGACCAATGTGTAGAGTGGACTAGATGAAGGTAAATCTCTGGACTTTATGTGGAGGTCAAAACGACAAACAGGAGAGAATCAGTGTAATTTCAAACCCATAAATAAGGTTAAGATTTTGTCATGGGTATTTTTAGTAAAGTCAGGGACAGGTCGCAGTCAATAAACAAAAATTAATGGAAGCCCCATGACCTGTCCCTGACTTTTACTAAAAATACAACCGGTGGGGGAGGGAGGGCTAACAGTCAGAGCCCCGCCGAGGGCTGACCACTGTGCACCTCTCCAGCTCCTTCTTCTGCAGTGGGGGCAGACAGCTTCTCCAGCCCCGCTGCTCTGGCAGGGGCTGAAGCCAAAAAAGTCAGAGGTCCATTAAAGTCACAGAATCCATGACCTCCATGATAAAATCATATCCTTACCCATAAATAATACAGCATATTAGGTTTGTGGAAGATGTGGGGGAATGTTGTCTCTGATTCATATTTGAAAGGTAAGCTGAGGTATGTAGTTTCTGGCCTGCTGGAAGAGGATTGGCTGGATATAGGGTCAGGGTATATTGTCTCAACATTAATCCCCTTAATGACATTTTTTGTTTCTTGTTTTTTTAAGCAGAAAACTAGTTTTGTAAGCTCATAACTCAACAATGGCTGAACAGATTAGAACAGTATTTTATAATTTATGTTCATGAGTCACAAGCTCGTTGGTAGAAATTATAACCTCCATGAAGCCCTGACTGTGACCCCCCAAAGAGGTAAAAAAGAAACCAAGTAGGTAAAATGTTGGTTGCAAAAAATTTGACAAAAATTGCATGTTTCAGCAGTCATGAAACTTTTTGACTAATTTTGCCATTATGTAGATATTTGTTTGTGATAATGTTTGTGCCTTATGTTCCCTATAGGCAATATGGTCTAACTAATGGAGCACAGGACTGGTGATTAGGAAATCTTAAATTTGTATTTCCACCTCTGCTACTGCCACTTGACACTTCGCACTCATATAGCCCTTTACTAGCTATACCCATTTTACAGACTGGAAAAAGAGCTATTTTGTGACTAATTTAGTGGACTGGGAGTCAAGATATGATTCTAATCCCATTTCTAGCACGGATTTACTATGTGACTTTGGGCATCTAATGTAACATATTATTTTGTAGGACTGAGGGCTGGCTTATAATAAATGCTGTCTTGTATCTTAACTTTGGCATTATTCTAACTCCACAGCGGTTGAAATGACTATATTAATTGCCTCACTTGGTTTGCTTATAGTACTCCTATTAATATAACCAAGAAAACCCCAAGAAAGTATGTGCCTTTTTTGTGATAGCATAGCATTATCCAGTTTATCAATTTAAAATGATCAAGTCCTTCTCTTTAATAATTACTGTCTGGCCAGTAATCCTTTGGCTCTATATTTGCATATAATGATTTAATCTTATTCTACTGATTTCAGTTCATTGTTTAATATGCCAATATTGTGCTGTATTTTAATTATTTCTCAACTGCTCGTGATTTCTTCACCTATTCTACTCATCCATGAATATACACAACCCATATACTCTTCATTTCATCCTTCAAATTGTTAATACAAATACTGGTACTTAAAAATATAGGACTCACTTGCCTATTGGTACCACCAAACAAGTTAAAAAAAGCAGTATACATTTTTTAAGTCATACAAGAGAAATGTAAAAAAATGGAAGAGTCACTGAAATGATCATTTAGTAAAGAGTCTTAAAAAAAAAGCGGCTTTATACACAAGTATGAAAAGTAGCACCATCTTGTCTTTTACATAAAACTGGAAACATCTAACATCCTGGAAATACAGTACCAATATAATCTAAAATAGTATATTTACTCCCCAGTACTTCTTGACTTTGTCAGTTATGAACAACCTTTTTTCCATACCCTGTCTTTAATGTCACTTGTAAGATGTTTCTATTTGTTTTTATTATTAATAATTAGTATTATTACTACTAATACTACAGTAATTACAAGCCAGAGCCAAAATTAGTACTGAGCCTTTCCAGACCCAAACCACTAAGTTCCTAAGTTTGATTTTAAAAACATTGTAAGTTTCATGTTCCACTAGAGCAGTAGTTCCCAAACTGGGGTTCGCAAAATGCTACTGGGGGTTCTCAGGGAAAAATTCCCTAATGGTGGAAAGAGCTGTCCCTAGGAACTCCGGGCAGCATGAGGCCAGCAGCCCGGAGCCCCTGGACTTCCAAGAACTAAGCAGATCAAAGCAAGCATTTCTATCACATGAGGAGATTTAAACTTAAGACTCCTTATAAGAAATGGAAAGGGAGTTGGATATTTTTTGCTGTTTTTAAAATTAAATAGGCAGCTAATATTGTTTTTAAAATTATTATGAAGAACAAGTTTAAGCTTTGTTGTAAGTGCATTGTTTGCCTGGGCTGTTCAAGACCTGAATGCTTGTGTAGGAGGAACTCTGAGTTGGCTTCTTAAATACCTTCATGCTGTTTCACATCCGATACTCCTTGATGAAACATAGGAGCCTTGTCTTATAACAGGCTTATTCAAAGTGATACAAGCTACGAAAGTGAGATCTTGGAAGAATGTTGCTGTTTTCATAATGTAATAAAAATACTGTAATGATAAATAATAATTAATAATAAATAGTGTGTAATAAGCATGTCATAAAAACAAATTTTATATTTCCAAGATCACTGCTTTTGTAATTTATAATCTGGTAAAGGAGAAAATCCCTGGAAATACGCGGAGGGAGTATTTAGGAGGGGGTTTGCGAGACATAATATTTTAGTGAAAGGGGTTCACAGGTTGTTAAAGTTTGGGAACCACTGCACTAAAGTCACATAACCCACATTTCTTTAATTTCCCTAAGTTTATGTTATATGAAACCATACTACATGGCTTACTAAAATTGATACACTATGTCCTAAGAAATTCCTGTATCTACTATTACTATTCCTTTATCTACTACTAATTGTTATCCTACCACAGAAAGAAACTAAATCTGGCATGACTTGCTTTTGGATAAATCCATAATACTTACTATTTATCAATTAAGCTATTTTCTGTTCCTTTTTGTAAAAGTTAGGACATTATTTGTTCAAAAGAGGTATTAGTGTTAGGTGAAACTAATACATGTGTTGTATTATCTTTCTACATAAGAAATCTCTTTGAAGAATACAACATTTTACTATAGAACTAGGTTGCAGCTGTCTTATTTTGATATAATGTCACCACAGAAGGAATTCCAGATATAAGAAACTATCATAATTTATTATCACGATAATTCTTTAAATGCTAACCACTATAATTAATATTACTGTACCATGTTTAATACTTTTTAACAGATAGAAAATTAAATCATCTTCTAATATCTAAGTGAACATTTTCCAAAATAAATTCTTAAAATGACTTGAAAGATGGAAAGGTGGAAAGATTCAGCGCATTAGTTCAAAAATATCAGAAACCGCACTTACAGATAAACAAGTGAACTCTTCTGGCAGTTCTTTAATACATAAAGCATTTTGCAACTAATATTTCTTATCCTTCCTTCTAAGTCTCATATGGCCTAGATTATGGCTAATATCTCATGACACCAAAAGTAATACTGCAGCAGATATTAAAGCATTTTTTTCAGCTACTTATTCTATAAAATATTAATTGCAAGCCTGTGCATGTGCTGTATATATAGGGTATTAGGTAACTGAGTTCCTGCTCAGTTCTAAATCAATAAAAGATAACATGTACAGCATCAACCATTTTTTACTCTTCCTTTACATAATACAGCATGTGTTGAGGTCTCTTTTTTTTCCCCTTAAGTAAACAGTCACTGAGATCTTTGAAGCTAACGTATCATAGGTTAGATACTATAGATTCTTACCTAAGAAAGAGAGATTTTTCTCCAGCAGCATTTCTCGCAGCAGGACTTCATGCTCATGCCCAATAGCACTGATGGATTTAAGTTAAGGAAAAAGTGCTATATGTTTGGAATGAAACTAAATTCAGAACACTGTTACAGCTAGAATATAATGCCCCACATCATCAGGAGTGACCAGTGATTTGTACTTAGTGCTTTTTAAAAACCAAGGCCCTTTATGGTGTGTCAAGTTGGGTACACAAAAACGGAGGCACCCAAAATCACCAGTCAGTTTTGAAAATTTATACTAGTCTTTAAGTAGAAATAAAATAAAAAAAAAAAACCTCACACAAATGACAAAAGGCAGGTATCATCATAAACAACTTTCTTCAATATAACCAAGAGTAGTACTTTATCTTCCTTCCATTTTCTTCTCCAAAAGAGCAAAGCGTGAGACTAAAATGAGTGCCTTTATAGCTGGAAATTTTGGGCCTGATCTTTGGCTTTGTACTCAAGACTCTAACTGAAGTCAATGGGAGTTTTGCCTAAGTCATAAACCACAATAAATTGGATAATAATTGAACAATTTAAGATTTTGTTCTTTAAATACTGAAACTTTTTACACTTAAAGATATACTCTGAAACCATCTGGTGTATCTCACTATACCAAAACAGCCTTTTAATTGATTTTCAGTTATATGAAAAATCAGTATTTCTCACAAGGTGAAATAAAATATTTCAGTGTAGTGTCTCCAATCCTTCTGATTCCATAGACAGCCCATTGATCTGTACTTGGTATTATCACTAAAAAGTACAAGGTCACAACTTTAGATGTCTCCAGTCTCTTTGCTCGGGGTAAAATCTAGCACTTCAAAGTTCTAGTTGATTGGAAATTTTGTAAAGGAGAATCTGTAAATGAAACTTAAAAACAACTACAATGCATAATTTGTTTAGGATATCTTATACAAAGTGATAAACTGCAGAATTTACCACCATTATAATTAATTACTCTAACTTTTACCAGCACTAACTGCTGAACTGCAAAAAAGCCAATCATAAGGAATCACTTTACATATATACATCATTGTCTCTACCAATTGAAAGCATGTACTACATTAAACTATACTGGCAGTGACAGAACCAAAAAAGGAAAATGAATGATGGCAAAAATATAAGACAAATACTGCAAACAGAATTGATAATGCACCATAAGCAGAAACACTTAGCCTTAGTCTATAATAATACCTATTATTGATGAATAGCAGTGACCATGGGGCAAAACTTTTAAATAACCTCACAAGCCATTTTCTGCTCATGCAATCCAACAGCCTAGTTTCCCGTAAGCATCTGAACTATTACTGAAAAATAGCCTCCTGGCATTTACAAAGAGGTAGACTTCATACTTTAGTCCATGCATATATAATTAGATAGTTATATTTAAAATCAATATGCAATCCTTCAGAAGACATTATGCTTTTAAAACCTTAACTTTAAATTGATTTTTAACTATTTCATGTGCCTTAAAATTAGCATCTAATTCAGCAACATACACTCTCAGATAATGCATTCACACAGCTAAATATCACCAAACTTTACTGTAACAATCTTCAGTTGACAAACTTTTTATGTTTCCTAATAATGCCATCATTTTTTGTGCAAGCTGATTTGAAATGCGGGGGGAAAAACACACTACAGATTACAGAAAAATGCACTATTTCTTAACAATTTAATATAAAGCAGAGATATGCAGTATAATGCACCATTTTTATAAAATAAAGTTAGTTTTTACAGCTCAGAAGCATCTATTCAGATTCTTCATAAAAAGAATACAACCTCATGTACCTAATTTAACAGACCTTATGATTAATGATCCTTTAAAAGATAGGATGATGTTTAATGAATACACCTATGTATAATTGTACTTAATGTTACAGTGAACCTCAAAGAATATACCATACAAATAGAATTTGACCCAAACATGCTTTCATTAAAGTTAATGGGAGCAGGATTGGGCCTTTACTATATACCACACAAAGTAAATCTGAGGAAAAAAGTGGCAGGAAATGAGGCAATTTTTTTTCAGGAAATGCAAACACTATGACTGCAAAGTGTATTGGGGGTGTAAGAAGAAATATCTCCTTTAATACGTATGAACAGTGAATACATTTTTTCTCCATGTTTAACTGCTGGGAACCATCGTGGCTCCCCTTCCCTCCTAATACAGGGTGAAATTCTCACCTCCTCCAAAACCTTATTGAAATTTGTACAGAGAACTCTCTAGGACTAAGGGGAGGAAATCCACTCACCATCCTGCAGACTGGATACAAGGCCACAAACTGAAGGTTTCTCTTCCAACCATGGGCTGAAATAGATCAGCAACCCTTTATGCCCAATAAAGTGCTTTTGGGCCAGTGAATCTGCACAAGAGTGGCACCTTCCCAATACAATCCTTCATCCTCATCTATTCAGGCCTGTATAGAATCCCCAGTCTGCTGCAACCACTGAGAGCTGACTCTTCCTCCACAGTACTCTGCTCATTGTGGAGATACCTCCGACACTCTCTCCCACTTTCAAAAATAGTTTTATTTCCTATACCTTATGCTCTACTTTCCTTGAAGAAGAGGAGAAAAGAGCTGCACGGGAATGTCAGATACAGCATTTAAAATTTAAATCAGAACTTGAAAAGCACTTCAAAAAATCCAAAGGAAACATCAAATTAGTTAAGAATATTGCAATACTGGACAGTGGCACTTTAATGGCTTTATATGAATCACAATATGATTTCATCTCACCAAAAACAAGAGGGTTTCAAATAAGCATATGTATGTACAGCCTCTGAACTGATAACTTCCCTTGGCCTATCTGATTTTAGTTAAACGGCATAAGAGAAAGGACTGCAGTGACCCTCTACTTGATTGAATGTAAAATAGAGGAGTATGAAATGTGTTTTGTGAAGTGGAACTTTATGTCAGGTTAAAGCTAGACATATCTCCTCCACAGAGTCTAAGCTCGTCAATTGTGCACCTAAAATTTTATGGGAAAGGATACTGTTTGATGCAGTCCACCAGTGGTCCATAACAACAGTCATTCACAGTACACTGCAGACAAATAAGAGTAGTAGTATAGTGATGGTCAACTACAAATCTATTACAGTTAAACAGTATGCTAAAAACAGTAATTACTTTGCCTCAAAAAGGTTATCAAAGGCTGTTCGGATATAATCACAGAAAACAAAAATTGCATGCTTTTTATTCACTATAAAAGCAAGCTATTAAAAAGTGAAATGATCTTCTCACAAATATTGCATTGCCATTTATGGTGCACCCTGACCTTAGTGATAGTTTATGATGACAGTAATTAAATGAGGTTTAAAATCTTTTACTCTGCTCGACAGAGAACAGCACTGCCACTGAAAAAAGATGGCTGTGATTAATACCTGATAGACCTGATTTGCTAGAACTCCATCTGGAATCTGAGAAGGGTCCCGCAGCATACTATTTATAAGAGTCTTGGAGGCTATGGAAGAAAAAGAAAATTGTTAGCTCAGTATGAACATATCATTAACCAGTTGTCAAAAAAAGTGAAACATACTTTTTAAAAGGAAAATGTTGGCTACACTGACAAAACAAGGTTACTTACCTGTAACTGAAGATTCTTCAAGATGTGTGGTCCCTATCTGTATGCCATTGAAGATTATGCACATATGCTATGCCCCCAGAGCTGGAGCTTTTGAAAGTAGTACTGTTTGGGGGTCCATGCATGTGCCCTGTGCTGCCTCATGGTCTTGCACAAGGCCATAAAGGGTGTGGCCACCAGCGTCTACAGTTCCTTCTCTACTGCAGAGCTGTTGAATCCGTAGCAGAGGGGAAGGAGGATGGGTTTGGAATAAAGATTGGGACCACACATCTCGAAGAACCTTCAGTTACAGGTTAGTAACCTCATTTTCTTCCCTATTGTATTCTACTGAGGTTGATTAACAAGCAGTACCTATGTGGGAAGATAGCCCAAGGAGATTATGGAATGGAGGATTGCTGCTCTGAACGAATTATTTTTCACAGAATCATGCACTAGAGCATGGTGTGTACAGAACTCCACATGGCCACCTTGAATACGTCTGTGAAGGACACCTGTGGAGTGCCGCTCTAGTTGATGCTTGAGCTCTAGTGGAATGGGCCCTTCACAAGGGTATGGTTCTGCTAATTGATAAGCAGCGCATAATGCACCCTGAAACTCACCTGGAGATTCTCTGGGTGGAAATGGCTTGCCTTTTCATTCTCTCCGCTATAGCAATGAAAAGACAAGGAAATTTCCAAAAGGGCTTTGTCCGCTCAAGATAAAAAGTCAATGCCCTTCGAACATCTAATGAGTGAGGCATGAGGATTGGGGAAGAAGGTAGGTAAACGTATTGGTTGACTGAGGTGGAATAAGCTTTCGTGGGTAAAAAAACATGCATCTGAAGAAGTGGGTTTTTTTACCCACGAAAGCTTATGCCCTAATAAATCTGTTAGTCTTTAAGGTGCCACTGGACTCCTCGCTGTTTTTGTGGATACAGACTAACACGGCTACCCCTCTGATACTTGGTGCCATGCTTATGTGCATGCTTCCTTGGTTAATGGCTAAGTTCTGGTGTGGGGTCCTTAGCACTGGTACCAGCAGAGCCTGACGGAGGTTCCACAGCAGGGGCGCTCTTTGACTGTTCAGGCTGATGTATGGGGATGGGAGGGAGGGTTCCCCAACCAGGATCCAATGCCAATCCCCTGGCAATCTCCATAAGTTGTTTCCTGCAAGGGAGAGTCCAGTTCTCCTGAGTATGGGCAGGAAAGGATGTGAAGTGGGTGCGATGTGGGCTTCCCTCAAGCAGCACAAGCAACACTGGTGCTTATCGCTGATGGAAAACGAGTGAGGGCAGGAGGTACAGGTTTTGAACCTCAGCATCTCTGGCATATACTGGAGGTGGGGAGGGGTTTAAAGTTTGGCAGGAAACACTGCTGAAGCGGTGTCCCAAGTCCTAACTCAGGTACGAAGGGAAGAATCAAAAAACAAAAACAGAACAAATAAGAAATCTAAACTCTGAACAGCACTAAAGATAGTTTTGGGAAGTACGTCACAAGGACATTAGAAGTAGAAGCTCTGACTTAGACTATGTGGCGGTGAGAAGGAACTGGAGACGCTAGTGGCCCGCCGTGCCCTTTATCGCCTTAGGCAAGACCACAAGGTGGCACAGGGTGCATTCACAGACCACCAAAGAGTACTACTTTCAAAAGCTCTGGGTGCACGTGCATGACCCTCAGTGGAATACAACAGAGACAATCATTCGAAGAACTCTTGATTACACAACAAGCAGTTGCAAGTATATTCCCCTCCATTTGCTAGTCACTTATCCATTCACATATGATCGAACTCTGATAATCTCAGAACCACAAAGGTATGTTATAAACACAGGGCCAAATTTTGCCTTCAGTTACACTTATGCAACCCCGTGCTCAAAAGCATTATGCACAGGAATATTTCCTAGAAAAAACAGCTTAGATTTTTTAAAAGTATGAGGTTAGGATTAGAGGAGAAAGATACGCAGAGCTTCAAACAGGTGTTAAATACACTAAAGATGTTGTCTGAACAGTTTTAGTGGTAGTTAGGGACCTGAAGATTCCACTTTGGTAGTTTTCAGGTTTTTGCTGCATTTGTTCAGCATCAGCACACTTATTTGCTTTTACCCAAAAATATGCTATTCTAAATTCAGAAACAATAAATGAATAAATAAAGTCTCCCAAGCACTCTTCTTAGTCTTTTGTTATTTTTTCATACTGTAATTTTAATCTTGTTGAACAAATGGGATTTTCAATGGCCAGTATCAGGAAACACATTTAATTTTTTATTTTCATGTTTAAATATAGTCTCTGTAAAAGTCCAGCAGCCATTTCTCTTTGGACTCTTAATCTGGGCACTTTTGCATAATAATTAATAATATGAATCAAAAGATTTTGATCTAGAATGGCTCCTGCTTCAAATACTCAGACATTGGTTTTGCTTCTCAGCAAAACAGAATTTATAATATAGTAGCAGAAATATTTAGAATCCCTTATTAGCCCCAAGTTAAAAAAAACCCAACAACTCTGAGAAAATGCTGTTTACACTTAGTTGGTTATATTATATGTGAACCATAAGATAACAGAGAACATGTTATGTAAAATTAAATAGATTTATGAAATTAACTACATAGAAACATGTAAGTTAAATATTGTATCCCCAGAATATATTTCTCAGCCACCCTTATATGTAACGCTGCAAAGATAAATAATAGAAATCATTTTAAAATGTTACATCAACAATATAGACTTCAGGTTTCAGAGTGGTAGCCATGTTAGTCTGTATGAGGAAAAAAACCCGAGTACTTGTGGTATCTTAGAGACTAACAAATTTATTTGGGCATAAGCTTTCGTGGGCTAAAACCCACTTCATCGGATGCATGCAGTGGAAAATACAATAGGAAGATATATATATACACAGAGAACATGAAAAAAATGGGGGTTGCCATACTAACTGTAACAAGACTAATCAATCAAGGTGGGCTATTATCAGCAGGAGAAAAAAAAACTTTTGTAGTGATAATCAAGGATGGCCCATTTCAAACAGTTGACAAGAAGGTGTGAGTAACAGTAGGGGAAAAATTTGCATGGGGAAATAGTTTTTACTTTGTGTAATGACCCATCCACTTCTGGTCTTTATTCAAGCCTAATTTAATAGTGTCCAGTTTGCAAATTAATTCCAATTCTGCAGTTTCTTGTTGGAGTCTGTTTTTGAAGTTTTTTTTGTTGGAGAATTGTGACTTTTAGGTCTGAAACTGAGTGACCAGGGAGGTTGAAGTGTTCTCTGACTGGTTTTTGAATATAGACTTCAGTTTGTCTTCTGCATTTTTCCTTTTCAGATAAAGAATAGTATCAATTAAGTAGACAGACTTTTAAAAACAGTAAGGGTAACAGAAAAAGTTGGAGTGTATTCATACCTTGATCATGATTCTGTATATATTACAAAATGGTATATAATTTAAGAGAAAATATGGGAGAAAGGATAGGCCAGAGGATTGATAACATGGGATTTCAATCAGGTATAAACCAGGCCACTAGCTGAACATCAGACACAGGTCAGTAGTGGTTGAAAGTTACTACCTGAAGATTCTTCAAATAATCATGAGTTGGTAATTACAGGTCAGTTTCTAATAGAAATGCATCCACAGTACAAAAACTGCCATGCTTGGCATTAGGGTTGCCAACTTTCTACTTGCACAAAACCGAACACCCTTCCCCGACCCCTCCTCCAAGGCCCTGCCCCACCCCTTCTCCAAGGCCTCGCCCCTGCTCACTCCATCCCCCCTCCCTCTGTTGCGCACTCCCCACCCTCACTCACTTGCTCATTTTCACTTGAGGTGCGGGCTCTGGGGTGGGGCCAGAAATGAGATGTTCAGGGTGCAGGATGGGGCTCTGGACTGAGGCAGTGGGTCAGGATGCGAGAGGCAGTGAGGACTCTGGGCTGGAGCCAGGGATAAGGGGTTTGGGGTGCAGATGGGGGCTCCAGGCTGAGGGGACAGAGCCAAGGAGTCTAGAGTATGGGAAGGGGCTCCAGGCTGAGGCATGGGGTTGAGGTGTGGAAGGAGGGGCTTCTGGGCTGGGGGTGTGGGTTCCGGGGTGAGGCAGGGGGTTGGAGTGCAGGGGGTGTGTGAGGGCTCTGGCTGTGGGACTGAGGATGAAGGATCTGGGATGCAGGAGGGTACTCCAGGCTGGGACCGAGGGGTTTGGAGGGCGGGAGGGGTCAGGGTGCAGGTTCCAGGAGGCGCTTACCTCAAGCAGCTTCCAGAGATGCCCGCCACTGAGGGCTGTGGAACCAGCGCTTGGGGCGGGGGCAGCGTGCAGAGCCCCCTGCCTGCCCCAAACATAGGAGTTGGAGGGGGGACATGCTGCTGTTTCCAGGAGCCGCATGGAGCTACGGCAGCCAGGTAGTCTGCTTTAGCCCCACTGCGCTGCCGACCGGACTTTTAACAGTCTTGTTAGCATTGCTGACCGTAGCTGCCAGGGTCCTTTTTCAACCAGGCATTCCGATTGAAAACCGGACAACAGGCAACCCTATTCAGCATCCTTGTTGGTAATCTAACAAGAAAGGCCGGTTACTGAATGGGACTGGAAGCTGAACTATTTTATTACAACGAAGAACAGATACAAATTTAGGCACATTAAACACATTGTCAGAAGGGCTTGGGATGGTTAGGGCTGGGGTTAGAACACTGGACTAACACCTGATCTACACTAAACATTTTTACCACCATAACTATGTCAGTCAGGAGTAGAAAAAAAATCATATTACTACCCAACAAACATAGCTGTGCCAACAGGAGTCCAAGTGTAGATGTAATTATATCAGCCAAAAAGTCCATTTGCCAGTATAGCTTATTCCTTTTGGGAAACTGGTATAAAATATGACAAAAGAACTCTTTTGTCGTTATAAGCTGCATCTCCACAAACGGAGTTTGCCAGTATAGCTCTAATAGCATATCTCATCAGCAAACTCTTTCTAGTGGAGACAAGGCCTGAGATTTAGGAGGTTCCCTGCTCTGCCATAAATTTCCTTTTGGGCAAGTCACTTTATCTCTTGGTGCCTCAGTTCTCCTTTAAAGAGAGGATTTTTCTCCTATTCTTTGTCTCTCTCATCATGCACCATTGAAGCTTTGGCTACATACACATATTTGTATTTTATCCACTACTGTCTGTCCCTGGTATCCCAAAGTTTAAGGTTCACACCTAATTCATCTTACAAAGTTCTGTTCTCGCTCATGATTTATTTCCCACTTTTTGAAGAGAGTGGAAAGAAATGGAACATTGAGAGCATTAAGCATTCAATCTGTGAGTAAAATAATTTGTTTAAAAAAACCCTTCTGTTTTTATACAGTCTTAGAATTGGAATGGAGAAAGTATATGAAAAACTGAACTAGAAGCAGAGGTGATGTAACAATTTTTATAGTGGGGGTGCTGAGAGCCACTTAACCAAAACTGTAAACCATAGAATATCAGGGTTGGAAGGGACCTCAGGATGTCATCTAGTCCAACCCCCTGCTCAAAGCAGGGCCAATCCCCAATTTTTGCCCCAGATCCCTAAATGGCCCCCTCAAGGATTGAACTCACAACCCTGGGGTTAGCAGGCCAATGCTCAAACCACTGAGATATCCTTCCCCCCTGTATATAATGGAAATACCACCATTAGTTCTAGCACCTATGACTAGAAGCCTTCTGGAATGCATGGGATATAAATATCCCATTTCCCTTCCTCTCAGTGTACATGGTGGGTCAGTGGTGCTGCCATTTCCTCTTCAACTCATGGCTCCACTTAGGTAAATCTCCCTATCCTGTCCCTTGTGATCCAAAGAAGCCCTGACCCCTTTTCTTCCAGCTGGACAGGCAAAGACTCACCACATTCACTTCTAGAGACAGAAAGGTGCATTTGCACAAAATGTAAGACCGAAAGAGGCAAGAGTTGGGCGATAACACTTGTTAGTGATGTGGTGGTACTTAATGCAAAGCAAAACTTCAAAAATTAACAATATTTAGCATTGAAGAATGAGCAGTCAGAGGGAATGTGAAGTATTCAGAATTATGAAAGGCAAGTGTGAAAAACATTCTCCTTGCTATCTTGTCCCATGACCCCACCCCCCCAAAAAAGCTTACAAAATTAAATGAATGGCTAGTACATTTAGAAAAAATAAAAGTAAACATTTCTTAATCAACCAATTGAATTCATTGCTTCAGAATACCATCCAATCAAACATCAAGACTGGATTTAGGAGAGGGTTGAATTATTTCATGATCAACATCTCTGTTTGTAGTTATGCATCTCAAGATATGGGCTTGCATTTCCTGCTTCAGTAAACTGATCACTACAAGGGACAAGGAAGATTTCAGTTTCACCCCATTGCACAGTTGGCAATGTTTATTATGGGTTTTTTACCTTTGCTTGAAGCATCAAGTATTGGCCACTGCTGAATGCAAGATATCAAAGAAACAGAATTTGGCAAAACTGTGTTTCTATAATCACATTCTATGCACTAATGAGTAAGAGCATATTTGTCAAAATTGCTTTTTCATTTAAACAATTTTCTGAAATAACTAAAATGAAAGTGTAAACTGATACTAGGTTACAAAAATGTAATGTTAGTCAAATACAATAAAATGCCAAATTTTACTGTAGTAAAATATCTCCAGTAAGGTATGTTTAGTTTTTGGAAAATACTTCCAAAAACTGAGCCCAAGTGTAAGTTATGGCTCTTCTTACACAACTTTTGCCAAATTTACCTGGGGAAAACTACATTAGCAACTTTCAAGTGAAATAAAGCCGTATACTGTCAAGTCATTTTCTCATACTTTGGTTTCATTTGCTTACCTTTTAATATTTACAGAAAGACTTTGCCAAACTTCAAAATATCACACATTATTATAATGTGAATGAGACGTGCACACATATACACATGAGCTTTAAAGCCAGACTGAATAAACTGTACTAGGTCATGTATTTCCTCCATTTTTTGGAAAAAACTTTTGATGCACAATAATTCCTTTTTTTTTTTGGTATTTAAAATAACGTTGGAACGGATTCTGGTCTCATTTACACCAGTGTAATACTGGAGTAACTGTTGAATTCGGTGACACTATTCTGGTTTCACATTGGTGTAACAGACACCAAAATCTGGCCCTCAATCTTTAATAGAAAAGTAACTTTTCTCCTTATCACTTTATTGACATTTAATATGCAAGTTTCTGCTCATCTAAAAATAACTACTTATGCATTGTACAGTATACTGCATAATTAAAAACAGTATATTGCTACTTTATGTGGAATGTAATTTCATTATGAATTCTTTATGTAATGAGACAGGTTTGATACATTCCTTTATTTGCAATTAATCTTTCAAAAAGTCTGCTTGAACAATGGTAGCGCACCAAAAAGCCAACAGGATATGGGTTTAGAAACTGATTCAGAATGGAAGCTCCAGGGTTTTACAGAGATTAAGTGTTTTGTGGGAGCAGTTTGATTAATCTTTGAAAATAAAGTTACCAGCAATTCTGTTCCTGCGTGGATCACCTTCTAATGCCCCAACAATAAAGGGTCACTGATAAGTGTTTCAAAGAAGACTGGCAATATACTGTCCTTGCTTATGATAATGTACTACTGTTAACAATGGTCAAATAGAATTAATTGTTTGCATACAATAAAGAGAGGTGAAATGTAAAATAAATTTAAAAATTGAAGAAATTACTACTATGGTATTGCAATTAAGTGAAAACTAAAGTAATTATTTAATTACATTTCTGCTGACTTTAGCAGAAATACCTGTAATAGTCCACAATAAAATTAAATATGTACAACCCTCCCTAAATTAAATACTGTTTAAAGGATAATAAAAACATTTCACATATACATTACAACACAATTGCAGTTTACAGTGTTACCATTACTATGGTGGGCTAGTAAACTTTTCTCTTGCCGTTCTTGTGTAAGGGGGAAAAAAAAGGGCTGATGTGAGAACAAAGTACTGTCAGCAATCTACCCTTTAAACTGCTTAGACCTGGAAGGCACACTCATTGCTTTATTTCTTTGCTCATTTTTCTCTGAGATTGGTACATCTGAAATACCTTTCTACAGATCTATACAGCACTACCGTTCAGCAAGAAAGAGAGTTATATTTTCCCCTTGAGTTAGGACGCCTCATGACAAATGATAATGGATAATCAATAAACTGGGAAATATGAGGCCACAAACTTTATGAAGC
>NC_136385.1:78548728-78563728 GCF_965140285.1 Lepidochelys kempii
GAAATCACACCAAAATGTTTATGTTACTGTGATTGCTACCACAAGTTCAATGATAGACAGCTGACACTGAAAAGATTAAGTATAAATTTTTCCCTAAATATAACACATATCATCTAGCATAAGATATATAACAATAAAATAAGTTGAAACTGCTCTGAATTATGTTTTAGAAATAAGGAACTGAAGATTTGCCTACTGTGAAAGCCTGATAAAAAGGTATAGATAGGTCATTAAAGTGGCTGATTTAGGAAAAGCCTGCATTAACAATAAATCCTCTTAAATCATTGTCAAATACGAACAAAAATCCTCTGATCTAAATATTAATAATCATGCTAAAGGAATAAAACCATGAAATTATCAAATATGTTGTGTAACAGTTTATATTCAGGGTAAAAATATTAATTCACAAATGTTGCTTTTTAATAAAGGTACACAAAAGAATTTTAAATAAAATTTTGCTTCCAATTTTCTTCCTAGCCTACTGGTTAAATATGGTCTCCTACCTCCAACTGGAAGGGCAGGGAAGCAACTCCAGCCAGAAAGCATCACAGATGCCAGCATTGCTCCAAGGATCAGGCAACAGATGAATGGCTTTGTGAGCCATGTAGACAAGCATCCCTTTATCCTAGAGAACAAAATCTGTTTTCCACAGTGCACCCAGACTCTACCAGCAAAGAATGTGGACACTAAAGTGCACTGAATCTACTGCTACCAAACAGTTGTGTACCATGCTGCTGCCACCGCACTAAGCTAGATAAATGAAGCAGTAAGTTCATTCGCAACAAAATTATACATTTAAAAACATTCTAATGCATTTTATAAACTAATAGGATATCCAAAGGCAAGGTTTTTTTAAAAACTCTGACAACTTTTTTTTGCAGCACTATACACATTGCTGTAACCTCTGGCATGGGTAATTACATATCGTGAGAACATAGTACACATCTTCAATAGATTGGTATATGGATTTTCCCATTAATACAAAATCTCTCTTAAAAGTTGTGGGTAACATTTACTTTTTCATTTGTGCAACTCACGTGCCTGGGAAATTATAATCAGCTACAACATACTGAGGTTTGGAAGACAATAAATGTTAATGCTGTATATATTTTTAGATGAGGTGCTAAGGGATCTTGGGAATTACAGACCATAAACCTTACTCCAAACACGTGATAAATTGGTTGAAGTGATAATTAAAAACAGACCTAAAAAATCTTAAATGACCATGATAGCATAAGGACTGAAGCAAAGAAATGTTGTGCAATCACTAGTCTACTGTAATTCTTTGAAGATCAGTAAAATAGTGGATAAAAGAAAAGAATAATATAATTGGACTTTCAAAGGGCCTTTGATAAAGTCCCTCAGAGGAAGGTATTAAAGAAACTGAAGTGGCCATGGAGTGAAAGGCAAAGTACTGTCGTGGATTAGAAACTGGCTATGAGTAGGAATATATGGCGAGGTTTCATCATGGGAAAAGTTTAACGTGAGGTGCCATATTGTGCTGTAGTAGGAACAGTTTAAGGCCTTTCTTAATGACCCAGAAAACAGAGGGCATAGTGAGTAGGAAAAATGTTCAGAGTTACAAAATTAGGTAGTGATCTTGCAGCTGCATCTTCAAAAAGCCAAAATTTCCTGTAAAATGAAAATTCTGATGAAAGTTAATTAGTGTTTAAATGTTTTGTTTTTACTTTAATACATTATATATATGTTAAAATATTTTATATAATATAAAAATAATGTAAAATCTGAAACAAAACGTTTCAACTTTTCCCACAAAACCAAAACATTTCAAATTTTTCCCATAAAAAAATTTGTCACAATCAATACATTCCTGAAAAAAACATGTTGATTTTGCTGAAACTGTTTTTCTAAAACAGAAAACTCGTGTAAAAAAAACAAAAACAAAACAAAAACAAAAAACGTTGACCAGCTCTAGTTAAGATGATTAAAGAATGGGATGGAAAACACCACCCAAAACATTGGTATGCCCTCACCCAGAGCACTGGGTTGAGTTCTGGTCATCATCTCTCAAAAAAGGGTATAGCAGAAATAGAGGGCGTTCAGAGACTGGAAACAAGAATTGTTGGTAGCCTGAAAAAATTTTTAATCAGAAGAAATTGATAATACTGGGTGTGTTTATTTTGGAGGAAACAAATAGGAAAAGACTCCTTAGAGATAAAAGGATGAATGGTATAGAAATTATTCATTGTCTCAATAAAATAACAAATGGGCATTCAAATAAATTTAATTTAATTTAAAGCTCATAAATAGGCTTTTGCATACAATGTACAATTAGTCTCAAACTCATTGTCACAAGATATCAAGGCCAAGTGCGTAGCAGGATTTAAAAAAAGACTGGTTATTTATATAGTTATCAACATAATTAAGAGCAAAAAATAATATGGATTAAGAAAAAATGGAACAGATTTGGAAAGGATACAAATCCTTATGTTTCAGTGAATAAGGCAACCTTTAAGTATCTGGTTTGGGGGGTGGGGGGGTAATCTGTGTGGGCAAGTTATTCCATAACTGTCTACTGCAGGGTTTCCTGCATTCACTTTCCTCTGAAGCGGCTGGTACTGGCTACTGTCAGACGCTGACAGTACACTGAACTCTTAAAGAACGATAAGACAGCTAGACCTAGATTCACAAGAGGGATTTACAGGCCTAATAGGGTTGCAAACCCTCCAGGATTGTCTTGGAGTCTCTAGGCATTAAAGATTATGTCTTGTGATGAAACCTTCAGGAATACACCAACCCAAGGCCCTAACTGCCACTTTAGGTGGCAAAGTCCAATGTTTGAGCACCACTGGCATTCACAAAACCACCACTCAACAGCTGCTCAACCCTGTGGATACCTAAGTTTCCACTGGTAAAGCCCCCTAGGTACCTAAATTTGTGCTGCTGAGCATGCAGCTGCCTATATCTAGCTGCCTAAGTCCATACGCCACCCACCAGCTTGGTGCCTATCTCACCTGTAGGGGCCACTTCGATGAACATGCTCAGAGGTTGCCTAAAAGCACACCTACCAAATAGGGCCCTCAGAAAATGTTGTTATTGTGCTTATGCTCCCCTTTTACTCTACTAGTTCAGTGGTTAAGGAACTGACCCATAACATGGGAGACCCAAGTTCAAATTCTTACCTTGCTTGATGAAGAGATAGGTCTTGAATTTCGGTCTTTTACTTCTGTGATGAGTGCCCTAACTACTGGGCTATTGGGTGTTCTGGGGGTGGGTCAAGATGGAGCTGTTCCACATTGTGCAGAAATACTGAAATATTCACTGGAGCAGGGACTGGAAGCTGGGTTTCCCAGGTGACTGTGCTAACCACAAGGCTACAGCATCACTCCCTCTCTTTGACTCAATGATATTTAAGTATTTTATCCGACTCCATTTTTCTTGAGAGTGAGCTAACCTGCTAAGGAGAGGTATCATGGCTGTGAATCCTGAATACAGTAAGTGCTTCACTCCAACCCAGAATTTGAGGGGCAGTGCTCAGGCAACACTCCTCTTCTCAGCCTTTCCTTCTGGATATTTAGGCAACTACCTGCTCAGCTTGATGACTTGTGTGAATTCCCTTTTTAGGTGCCTAACTCTCCCCTCTGCATTGTATAGGAAACCTGGTTACCTACTTCAGGGTTGTGAATTCTACTAGTTACCAGGCTGCCTAAAGTTAGATGCTGCAATGCTCGGCCCTGCAATGTTTGGCCCTGCAGCACCCGAGTCCTCCTTACGAATCTAGTCCCTAATATATGACTGCTGCTTATCATGCAGACCAATATTGTTTCCTTATGCTTCCCGTTTCTGTTTGTTATGTCCATCTTTGTCTCTCATCTTAGACTGAACTCTCTTTAGGTCAAGGACCATTTTGTATTTATACTGTGCCTAGTACAATAAGGCCCTGATCCATGGCTGTGGCCTCTAGGCACCATCATAATTCAAATAAAAACAAACAAACAAAAATAAATAATAAACCACTAACTGTTCCTGTATGGAGATTCCAACATTAAGAAATGTTATATTACTTTAATGAGTGCAAAGAATCACTGCACAAGCAAGGGGGTAATGATGAGACAATAAGAGCAAACATTTTTCCAAAGACCTGTTCTGGCCCCTAGTTAGGGAACCATATCCAATATTGTTTTTACTATTTTTTACAGTAATTGAAGTAAATTTGATTATACAAGGTCAGGTATTCCCATCACATAAAAAAAAAATCATGTGAGGGGGACAAACTTGGCTGGATAGTCTCCATGTTCTCTTTGAAGAGGTACCTCTGCATCCTCTCTCCGACTGAGGAGAGACGTTTGAGACTGAACATTCAAATAGTTAGAGATAAGGTAAATTGGTGGGAGAGGAAATCGCTACCTTATACCAATTCAAATACGACCTATGGTGACTTCAGTGAATCTCTACTCAACATTAGTTACACAGTGTGAGGTAGGTCTGTCTCTAGTCAAGAGGCCAAGAATTGAGTCATCAATGGAACAAAATGCACCTTATCTGGACAATGGATAAACATTACACTTTGTTTTCTAATGGTACCAACACTATAATTCATAAATGAAAGTATTTGCTCAAAACTATGACTCAGTTAAAAGAAAATCAACAGGAAGAAAATCTTATTCGCCATAATCCATTTATTAAATATGTTTTGAACATCTCCATCACAAATTAAGGTCAGAATGGAATTCCTATATTCCCCACCTATGATGTAGTATTAATTTTATTGATCTTCTGTACAATTTGTGGGAGTACCCAATCAATATTTTGACAGCTTTATCATAAAGTAATAGACTTCCTTTTACATAATTACAGTTACCACATTCAATTTCACCCTTCCATGAGATTCTTTCCTAGATACTACTTTGTCAGCCCTAGATCCCATTAGTTTCTTTTTATAGTTCCATACGCACAATGCATTTTAAGTGTTGCACCTAATTAGGTATAAACAATAATAATTTTAGAGCTCATCAGTAAGAATGTAAATGTTAACCATTAATATATTAAAGCTTTTTCTATGTAGACATAACTGTGGTGTTTTAAGCTTTCCTGCTGTAAATTAATTCTACAACTGATTAAAACCAATTTTGGGAAAACAAAGAATTTTGTTACAATTTGCAAATTTATTTGAAGAATATGCTATGGATAGCATTAATATGTTAGAAAGAACAATAAACTGTCTAATTGTAGACTATTTTAGAATTGCAGTAAGCAGGTAAACAGACACGAGTGGCTAGAACTGCCTGGTCCACATGGTCTTCCTGATTATGAAGGAATTTCCTAGAGCAGTATCAAGTAAGCTGTACACTTGTTGCCAGGGGCTCAGTGTGATATCCAGCTGATGAGTTTTTTATTCAAAAATGCAAAATTTACTTTTAAAAGCATGTACTCATGCTATTTTGTGTAGAGATTTCAAAGCCCTGAGCTCTTTCCTCAAACGTGCACTGGGATTGGACACTAGATTGTTGTCAGAAGCCCACAATGAAAGCTATATCCTTTTTAAGGGTCCAGAGACTCTGGTAATGTCCGACTCAACTTAAGGCCTTCTTTAATTTTCAATGCCCGCTTATTTACAATGTCACATGAAAGTGAGAAGCGAGCAGCATTACCTCCCATAATTGTAAACAAACCTGTTTGTCTTTGCGATTGGCTGAACAAGAAGTAGGACTGGGTTTCACAGTGTTTTGTTTTTGAGTGCAGTCATGGGAAAAAAAATTCTACATTTGTAAGTTGCACTTTCACGATAAAGAGACTGCACTACAGTACTTGTATAAGGCGAACTGAAAAACACTATTTATTTTATCTTTTTTACAGTACAAATATTTGTAATCAAAAATAATATAAAGTGAGCACTGTACACTTTGTATTCTGTTGTAATTTAAAATCAATATATTTGAAAATGTAGAAAACATCAAAAATATTTAAATGGTATTCTATTATTGTGTAACACTGCGATTAAAACTGATTAATCAGGATTGTTTTTAATATCACGATTACGATTTTTTAAAATCACTTTATAGCCCTAATACAAACACATTATGTAGTGTAGAAGTGCAAGACTGTACATTTTCTTAAAGCCTCCTCTTTCTCCTTCCCTTTTGTTGCCTGAGTCTACATAATTTGCTGAGACAGACAATCTTAATTTGCTTACAAACAGGGAAAAATTGGTAGGGGAAGTGGGTGGCAACCTAGGCAGCAGTGACATGAGTGGTTGAGTTCAGGATCCTCACAAAAGGAAGAAAGGAGAGTAGGAAAATATAGACCCTGGACTTCAGAAAAGCAGACTTAGACTCCCTTAGGGAACTGATGGGCAGGATCCCCTGGGAAGCTAATATGAGGGGGCAAGGAGTCCAGGAGAGCTGGCTGTATTTTAAAGAACAAACCATCCCGATGTGCAGAAAAAATAGCAAATATGACAGGCGACCAGCTTAGCTTAACAGTGAAATCTTCAGTGAGCTTAAACTCAAAAAGGAAGCTTACAAGAAATGGAAATTTGGAGAGATGACTAGGGAGGAGTATAAAAATACTGCTAGAGCACGCAGGTGTGTATTCAGGATAGCCAAGGCACAATTGGAGTTGCAGCTAGCAAGGGATGTGGAGGGTAACAGGAAGGGTTTCTATAGGTATGTTAGCAACAAGAAGGTGGTGAGGGAAAGTGTGGGATCCTTACTAAATAGGGGAGGCAACATAGTGACAGATGATGTGGAAAAAGCTGAAGTACTCAATGCTTTTTTTGCCTCGGTCTTCACAGACAAGCTCAGTTCTCAGACTGCTGCACTGGGCAACACAGTATGGGAAGGAGATGAGCAGTCCTCAGTGGTGAAAGAACAGGTTGAGGACTATTTAGAAAAGCTGGACGTTCACAAGTCCATGGGTCCAGAGGGAGCTGAGGGAGTTGACTGATGTGATTGCAGAGCCATTGGCCATTATCTTTGAAAAAACGTAGATCGGGGGAGGTCCCGGACAAATGGAAAAAGGCAAATATAGTGCCCATATTTTAAAAAAAGGGAAGAAAGAAAACCCAGGGAACTACAAACTTGTCAGCCTCACTTCAGTCCCCAGTCCCAAAATTATGGAGCAGGTCCTCAATGGATCCATTTTGAAACATTTGGGGGAAAGGAAGGTGATCAGGAACAGTCAACATGGATTCACCATGGGCAAGTCATGCCTGACCAACCTGATTACCTTCTATGATGAGATCACTCACTTTGTGAATATGAGGAAAGCAGTAGATGTGATATATCTACACGGTCTCCTACAGTATTCTTGCCAGCAAGTTAAAGAAGTATGGATTGGATGAATGGAGTATAAGGTGGATAGAAAGCTGGCTAGATCACTGGGCTCAATGGGTAATGATTAACAGCTCGATGTGTAGCAGGCAGCTGATATCAAGCGGAGTGCCCCAAGGGTCGGTCCTGGGGCTGGTTTTGTTCAACATCTTCATTAATGATCTGGATGATGGGATGGATTGCACCCTCAGCAAGTTTGCAGATGACACTAAACTGTGGGGAGAGGTAGATATGCTGGAGGGTAGGGATCAGGTCCAGAGTGACCTAGACAAATTGGATGATTGGGCCAAAAGAAATCTGATGAGGTTCAAAAAGGACAAGTGCAGAGTCCTGCACTTAAGAAGGAAGAATCCCACGCACCGCTATAGGCTGGGGACCAAGTGGCTAAGCAGCAGTTCTTCAGAAAAGCACCTGGGGATTACAGTGGACGAGAAGCTGGATATGAGTCAGCAGTGTTCCCTTGTTGTGAAGAAGGCCAACGGCATATTGGGTTGTATTAGTAGGAGCACTGCCAGCAGATCGAGGGAAGTGATTATTCCCCTCTATTCGGTACTGGTGAGGCCACACCTAGAGTATTGCATCCAGTTTTGGTCCCCCCATCACAGAAGGGATGTGGACAAATTGGAGAAAGTCCAGTGGAGGGCAACGAAAATGATTAGGGGGTTGGGGCACATGATTTATGAGGAGAGGCTGAGCGAACTGGGCTTATTTAATCCGCAGAAGAGACGAGTGAGAGGGGATTTGATAGCAGCCTTCAGCTACCTGAAGGGGGGTTCCAAAGAGGATGGAGCTAGGCTGTTCTCAGTGGTGGCAGATAACAGAACAAGAAGCAACGGTCTCATTGTAGATGGGGGGGTAGATCTAGGTTGGATATTAGGAAACACTATTTCACTAGGAGGGTGGTGAAGCACTGGAATGGGTTACCTAGGGTGGTGGTGGAATCTCTATACTTAGAGGTTTTTAAGGCCTGGCTTGACAAAGCCCTGGCTGGGATGGTTTAGTTGGTGTTGGTCCTGCTTTGAGCAGGGGATTGGACTAGATGACCTCCTGAGGTCTCTTCCAGCCTTAATATTCTATGATTCTATTATTTCCTTAGTGGGTAGCAACATGGCTTAAAAAATAAGCCAGCCTTGCTCCACTAAGTTTCGGCAGTATGACTTCAAAGAAAATGCATAGGTTATATGCTGCTACTGAACAGGTGAGCAGAGCACTTGTGGCATCAATTGCTTCTTTTAAAGTGCTTCAACAACCCCCTTGCCAAGGGAAGACAGAGAGATGGAAAGCAAGAAGAAGAAAATGGGGAGTTAAACCAACAAACATACATACATACATTCTTATACAGGTGAACACTGCAGTGTATGTTACCTAGTTCAAAATACACACACTGCACATTTTCGAAACCATAGACCGTAAAGAGAGTGCTTTTAATTATCACCAAATTTTGGGAAGTATGATTACACAGTACACATATTACAATGGATCTATTTGCTTTTATGGACTAAGAGTTAATAAAATTTAAACTCCTTGTATGTCAGCATGGGAATCTCTAAACAGAGATATTATTTACTTACGTCATCACTATCACCTACATTAGGAATACTTATTACAGATGGAGTGTGGAGTATTTTCACTTCTGTAGCATCACAGTTCTAATAAGATGGCTGAATTTTATTTTAAATAATTCATTTTTTCCCCACTCTCACATAACAGAGTGTACATTTGCCTGCTAACATATGCACACTTTGTGCCTCATCCTTTAACACATCAAAGGTGTGGTACCATTGACCTGTCAATGTACACTGCATCATCATAGGTGCATTATGACAGAATCCATAGAATTGTACAGATCTGGGCTCCAGTCAGGGATCAAATCTTTGAACCATAAAGATTGGATACACGAAGGAGTCCAAGGGGTGCAAACATTTATCATCTGCCACGGAGGATGGGGAACAGAAGAGCATGGTCAGGAAAGGAACCAGGAGCACTACTGCACATTTGCTTCTCAGTTTTACCCCTCCCTCATCCAGGTAACTGGCGCTGTTTAGTAGTTGCACTGTGAAGCGGATTTCTGACTGCAGTATCATGGCATACAAGAGGGGAGTAGCTGTGTCCACCACCTCTTCCCAGTCAGTCATATCAAAGAAGAGGATGCAGCTCAGTGTCTCATACTGGATGTGACCTCCACCCCAAACCCCTCACGCCCACAAAATACACACACTTATAACTGGTTTCAGAGTAACAGCCGTGTTAGTCTGTATTCGCAAAAAGAAAAGGAGTACTTGTGGCACCTTAGAGACTAACCAATTTATTTGAGCATGAGCTTTCGTGAGCTACAGCTCACTTCATCGGATGTCTGCTGCAGTTTCCACGGCATGCATCCGATGAAGTGAGCTGTAGCTCACGAAAGCTCATGCTCAAATACACTTATAACTGTGACCAAGGTGATGAGCAGGAGGAGGATAGGCAGCAGTCAGTCAGCCTCCATGTGAATGGTTCAGGTGTGTTGATGTCCCATGTGCAAGGGGATTTGCTCCTTGCTTGTTATACAGGCACACAATGCAAGAGTGATCACCAATACTCAAGGATGAGAGATGGGGACAAAGGGAAAGGAATGCTGACAGTTTTCTCACATGGTGATTTTGGAGAGGGGAAATGTAAGCTTGATTCCAATGTTTTGTGCACTTTTGGCACGTGTGTTTTAAAATTTGTATTGACAGTGCTGCTTCTGTTTAACTTTTTGCGTCCTGCAGTAGTCAGGCCATGTGTTTGGACATATTTGTTTTTGTTTTAATAAGTGAGGTACCACAGAATCTCACTAAGAACTGGAAGACCCACTGCAAATTCATGAAAATGACAATTTACAAGCACACACATACACATGTAAGAATAGTGTATTCAAATACACTTTATTTTGTGAACTGACAATTTTAGCTTTTAAATTTGCTGTACTTCATTGTACTGCTAAATGTACTTCGTATATTTTGTAAAAATACTTAAAAATATGAACCTGCACAATGCATTATATCTACTATATATATTAAAAAATTAAGAAGTAGAGAAAGACTGCCTTTTCATATGAAATATTAAGGGTGCAGATCAGCAAGGTTTTGCTGTACTTTTTTATTTTATGTATTTCTATACTGGTGCAGCTGGTTTCTGATAAAGTTCAGGTATCAGACTCAGATGGGGTTGCATTAGATTTAGACACAATTAGTCCACTCCCTGTCTTTCACTCATTGAGTGTGAACTCCATAGTAAACATAATATTACACCCAGTCTTTTAAAGCTATCTTTTCAAAATGGTAGAATCCTCATCTATACAAAACATACTTTACATTTCTTTTTAAGAAGCATTTGAAGCTATCCCTAATTTTAACTCTTCTCCCTCCCTAAGGCAACGAAGCTTCACAAGTACAGAAATAGGAAAGGTACCCATAAAAGTTTCAAAATATTTTGTACGTTATTGCATAAACAAAATGCACTCTCACAACCTCAGAGGTGGGGGAGGGTGGCTTTGTCCAGGGTGGCAGGGGAAAGAGGGCTCTCTGGCTTCTTTAAAAATCTTTCCCCCATCCCTCCTCATAGGAAGTTTTGCCTCTTCGTGGGTTTGGGAAGTGAAACTGTAGGGGGAAGGGAGGGGGGCATCCTAGATGATTAGCTGGTCTAAGGGGAGCAGCAGAAGTCCATTGGCTCCCATACCCACAAAAGGAAGGCATATACGCTCTTTCCCTCCTGCTTGGGCACCATTACATGCTCAAAACAGCAGCTCCTAGCCCTGGGATTAGCACAGAATTGGGGTTTTGGGACTACTGCAGGCTATAAACTAGTCACCTTCTTAGGACTGGGAAGGAATTTTTCCACTTACTGCCAAATTGGCTGAGATAAGGTGGGTTTTTCCACCTTTGCCACAGCAGCCCAGGAGCCAGTGGGGTAAGTTAGGAGGAAAAGCTCAAGTTGTTGCAATGTGACAGATGTCCAGCACAAACACTCATTCAATAATAGATCTGGTTCCCTGATAAACTGGAATTGGGAGTGAAATTAGAGGTAGGCATCCTTTAAAAGGGATGGGGCTCTTAACATCTGGTGCAACAAGGAGTCAACCCCCCTTTCCGCTAATCCCTTAACACTCAAACTAGGGGAGAGCTGCTGAGGTCACAGCAACAAGATGGGAACAGATACTGAGGGGACAGGAAGCTGATGTTAGCCCTTCCCTGGGTGGAATAGATTATGGAAGGAAGGATGACTTGCACTAGGCAAGTTATTGCTGGATAGTTCCCCGATGAGCTAATAAAGTTGAGGACTAGTTAAAACATATCACTTGTGTCTTGTCCATCTTCCTGCATGTCCTGGATTTTCTTCACATTCATTTTCAACTACATGCATAACTCAGCTGTCGCTATACCTGTTGATCCTCCCAAACTCATGGCAACAATAATTAGATAGGGCTCATTTTTGCCACCCTTACTCCGCTGTCTAAGTGGTGTAAGGTACAGTGTTTTGTGGAATACTGGTCCATCCTCTATGGAAGAGAGTGCTGTAAAGTTTGGATGGCCTTCATTTCAGTAAAAGGGGAAGCAACCTTTTTGGATAAAGGCTGACTTCAGGGCTGACAAACAACAAGGGGAGGGTAAAGGAGGGAACAAATGAGCACTGATTTAGAACAAAATCATGATGCCGAGAACAAAGTTAACCGAGACACCAAAGGACAGGGAGAGAATAAATTCTTTAATTACTGACATACCAGTGCTAGTAGCCTGGCAATAAACATGAGGAATTGGAATTGTCCATTCATGAGCAAATTTGAGCTAGCTGGTATTCATGAAACCTGGTGTGATATTCACGATTGGAACATTAAAAATCAATGGTCATAATCTATTTAGAAGGGTCAAGTGGATAAAAGGGAGAAGGAGTGGCACTCTATGTAAAAAATGACATTACCTGTTTCCAAGTCACTAGAAGAAAGTGATCTTGTAAGCTTATGGATCAGCAACAAATAAAGCACAAAATGGGATACTAGTTCGTGTCTGCTACTGACCATCAATTCACACTCGAGAAAAAGATGACTAACCTATCCCTAATGTGTAAGGAGACTTCAGCCTGAATGACACATGTTGGCATTCTCATGCTGCAGTACTAAACCATCCTTGGAATTTCTAAATATTATTTCCTAACTCCACAAAGTATTGCTTCCTATACAGGGATTTTCTATATAAGACCTCATCTTGACAGAGAGGAAATAATCACACAACCAAAAATTAGTGGCATCCCTGCCCATCCCTGGTTTAAATGATTTGGCCAACGTGATACAGAAAGTCAATGCCAGAGTGAGGACTAGGACTCGGCACCCCACTCTAAACACAATTTTCTCTCCATCTCACTCAAGTGTTTCTTAGGTACTTCCATGACTTCCATGTTTTTATAAAAAGAAAAAGGAGTACTTGTGGCACCTTAGAGACTAACCAATTTATTTGAGCATGAGCTTTCGTGAGCTACAGCTCACTTCATCGGATGCATCCGATGAAGTGAGCTGTAGCTCACGAAAGCTCATGCTCAAATAAATTGGTTAGTCTCTAAGGTACCACAAGTACTCCTTTTTCTTTTTGCAAAGACAGACTAACACGGCTGTTACTCTGAAACCTTCCATGTTTTTATGTTTGATGTGACAATGCACAGCACAAAGAGGGAGTGCTGCAATGGACCAGAAAGATTCAATAAGCTCAAGAAGCTTTATAGTACAAGCCACATGTGCTATGACCTTTGGTGTCATGAATATTATGGCTGATGTTTCCAACAGTCCACTATCCCATGTATTTCTAATGTATTCATCACAATGGTACTTATGGGGCGGTCCATTATCCCTGGAATGAGAGATCACTCAGAACCATTAACTCTACTCAGGCATAGCTGATGTGACATTGTTCTCCTTTCTTGCCACTTAAAGGGGCAGCCAGAAATGTTTTATGGGACAAAGGACTGCACTTGTACACCTCCCTATCAAAGGAGATCTGAGTTTGCCCCTATTTGTTTATATAGAACATACTGTCCTGATTGCTAAACATACTGTCCTGAACATACTGAACATATGAACACACTGAACATATGTCCTGAACATACTGTCCTAATTCATATGGTCAGCTTTTTAGGATAGAGTTTCTGAAGGTTCCTGAATACACTGAGGACCACCCTTAACTCCAGACCATTTTTGTGCAGATGATGCTCCTGGAAAGACCAAATACATTGGATGCAAATACCCAACGCACCTTTGCATAGACTTATTTTTTCTGGAGGGTGCATCTATAGGTTCTACAGGGGAAAATGGAATTTGAAAGTCCTTTTCTAACTGGAGATTAGTTCTGGGGCATTCAAGGGGCAAAGTAACTTGGAAGCTACTTGTCACTCAACTGCTATGGAAAAGCATGTGTGGCTCCCATTCTGTGTTGATATATGGCCAAAGCTACCAAATGTTTTGTAAAAAGACATGTGGAGTCAATGGACTGTCTTTTTTGTTCTGTGGTTGTACAGTGCTTAACATAACGGGATCCTGGTTCATAACTGGGACTGTTATGCACTACAGTAATATATAAATAATATTTCAAGCGTAAAAGGCAACATTGTTAATAGCTCCCATGTTAGCGAACTGAATAGAGTACATATGCAAGTCACTCTGAAGCTCATCATCATTCATTTTAACATGAAGTGTTCTCAAGTATTTTGTATACAGAAGATATTTGCTCTGGAAACATTTTTGTAATTCAGATCAAGATTTTTCTATAGGAATAAGAACTGAAGTTTCAGAAGGACCCTTAGCTCTTCTGACATTCTGAGTATTGAGACATACATAGAATAAAACCATTTTCCTCTGGAGCATGATGGCATGTGTTTGGTGGCACTCCAGGCCAGGAGAGATTAGTTCTCCTGGTGTGCTTCTTCCTCATGCTATTGAGCTAAAGTACATTTTGAGGAGATCAATTTGGAGGAATTTCTACAAAGCTGATCCTATAGCTCCATTGGATTATGTTAAGAACCCACGTGCCCAAGGGAAATAACTAAGGGCACTGGGGATAAGAGTCTTCCAAGTGTTCCTACAACAGAGAGGTCCTTCAAGATACCAACAGATTACCTATTTGATCCTGAAACTTTCAAAACACAAAAGCTTTTGACACTTACAGTTAAGATGCCCAGAATCCAGTGCAATTTGCTGGAAAGAAGGCAGACTGCTTCCATTCTACTTGTGCTGAGCACTCATGAATCCAAACATACTGAATCCACCCTTGCATGTGTGTTCTATGTAATCAAAATATAAAGCACTATATACAGGTTAACTCAAAGCATTATTACTATTATTATTCATCCCTAGATATGGTTCCTTTGGGGCAGAGTGGTGTAGAACTTCAGAGTTATGAACTGACCGGTCAACCACACATTTCATTTGGAACCAGAAGTACAGTCAGGCAGCAGCAGCGACAAAAAAAGACAAAGACAGAACAGTACTGTGTTAAAAGAAAATTACCAAATAAATAAAAGGAAAGCTTTAAAAAAGATCCAGGAAGATAAGGAAACTGTTTCTGAGCTTGTTTCATTTAAATGAAGATGGTTAAAAGCAGCATTTTTCTTCTGCATAGTAAAGTTTCAAAGCTGTATTAAGTCAATGTTCGTTGAAAACTTTTGAAAGAACAACCATAACGTTTTTTTCAGGAGTTATGGACAA
>NC_136385.1:78566228-78573728 GCF_965140285.1 Lepidochelys kempii
AAGGCAGAATACTTAGTGAGTTTGATTTACTTTATTTTACTGAAAAGACATATTAGCTGAAAATTTAAAAGGAAGAGAAAAGCTTTTCTCTCCCTAATATTTAAATTGTGGGTGGTCTTTTTACATAAAACTTTAATTGTCATTAACTGTTCAAGTTACCAGCCTTGAAATCTGGCTCTCAGTAACACTGAGTAACTGCAAGTGAGTTAATTATTTTTATGTTAATGTCAGAAAAAAAGTTAAAAAAAAAAAAAAAAAGACTACTTACGGATAGTTCCCTCTTGCTCTTTTAGAAATCTTTCTAGCACAATTCGAGCCATCAACGATGGTGCAAAGTCCACCTTTAAGTGGCAGAAATAAAAAGAGTTTCAAATGATGGATACATTTACATTCTCTTTATTTTGTCAAGGTCATAATGTCTGTGTATACTAAAAATCAAGTGTAAAACACTATATGTAACATTCATGCCCTTTCTTTTATATTGCATTCAACTATTTGAAACAAACATGTCTGATCAGAGAATACGTGGCAGCAATCCACAGTACACCACGGGAAACCAATACTCATAGAAGACCCTGGATTATTAATATATTTCTGTAAATAAATATAGTAGGTATTGTCCATTATTGAGAAATAATCTCAACCAATGTATTCGATTAACCCCCCTACATTAAAAAAGTATCTATATGTTTCCATTGTCTCTACCTACAGCAGAGACAAAATATATATTATTTAAATTTGTGTAACACACACATCGGACATTTGTCCAAGTTTGTTACAAGTTTGGAATGTTATCACTGCTATTTTAACTAGATAATCTATGCATAAAGACTAAAATATTATAATTGATGTGCAAATTCTAAGGTAATATTTAGCATTTAAACTGCACCTTGTGAAATAGTAATAAAGATCGATTTGATTTTTTTGTACGCATGTTACATTTCAGAAGAAATGGCCATCTTTTGCTGTTGTTTATTATATGTGATACCCACAAAATGTGATATCTCATTAATTCCAGCAGAGCCTTCAGTTCAAGATCAAGTAGTACTGTGGGCCAAAAAACAGAGTCTGAAAGCTGTAATAGAAAATGTGTTTGGGTTTGGGGACTGGTCAAATTTATTTAGGATATCTTTTTGTAAGCAGCTATTACTCTGTTTTAATGGTTCTTGTACTTTTGGAAAACGCATGGTGAAATAACAGTTTTTAGACAGCATTACAACATTATTTGAGCGAATCATGTTTTTTTATTTAACCATAAGACAGCAAACCTTACTCATATATTATCATAATGAATTTTTCTTGACAGGTTTTCAAGCCCAGTATTCATACAAAAATTTTATCTTGATTTAGTAACTAGACAAAAAGGCTGGCTTCATTTGTACATACAGTTTTTTTCAAATATGTATGTACTTGGATGTCCTTAAACTCCCCAAGTAGAAAGATATGCTTCCACAGGGCTGCTTATTTCCAGTAACCCACATCAGAGCTGACACATGAAAAATGGTGAAATTACTGAAGGTAGTCCAGCCTGAATAAGGACTACCTTATTAGTTCAGGTACTTGCATCTCCCTAATTTTCATATTAATCATGTGTCCATCTTACTCTGAAATAGGGCCATCATGCTCCATGTCAGAATTTAGCATGTAAGTAAAATTCATAGTGCTTCAAATCTCACTTGAAAATATTTGTATGTAGAGACCAGTATGACTAATTTTATTATTCCTAACAAAAATGAGATTTTAATTTTTTTTTAAATGTAGCATTGTTCCAGTACATGTACAATGTAAAGATGTCTGCACATAATTTAAAAAATTTAAAAAGAGCCTTACAGATCCTCAAAAAAATAATATGGAACTGTTCTTATTCACCAGAGCTGCTATATACTGTAATGTACCTATGTAATATATTTCTCATCAATTTTTACAGTTTCCACTGATTAAATATATATTGACTCATAAACTATTATCATTACATCAATTGTCAGCAGATGCAGGAGTATGTCATTTAAATATTAACTATCACATAAAAATGGCAGCTTGATTGTTTGGAAGCTGTAGTATGGTGCTGGTTATTGCCACATCTCCCAAATGCATTAGGCAGCAGTCACACACACACACACACACGCACAACAAAAAAAACCCACCCAGCAGAAAACACTCCCTTTCTTATGCACCTTACTGTACAGCCAACAACAAATAAATTCTTTAAATAACTTCCCTTTCTCCATAATTTTTTATTTATTTCTTACCTAAAGAAAAAAAATGATCTGAATTGCAAAGGTGCATTATTACAGCATTGCTAAAGTATCGTTTCTAGATCAGAAATTATATTAATCATATCTAAGTGAATGGGAATATCATGGGTAGAAGAAGAAATGAAAATAAAATATATAAAATTAAGAGTACTAATACTGTATTACTTTGCTCTGATGAGGTGCTCTTTTGTGATAGTTCTCATGCAATATAGCAAACCCAGTTAATTTACCAAGAATTCTTACTAAACTAATTATTTCTTTATTCAAATAGGATAGAATACATTTAAAGTCGGCTTTCAAAAATAGCAAAAAGGCATGCTTTGCCAATAATATGAGGTAAATCCCCTATTATATGTTAACTGTATCATCAGGGTGTGTAGACACTTCATAGACCATTTAAACCTTCTAGTAACTGATAGGTAATGGCTCATTTGCTGACTGCAGCAATGTACAAGAGACTGAAACTGAAAGAGAAGCCATCCTTTCTTGCTAATATAACATGTAGAACTTGCTGCTATTGCAACACTTAATGTTCATAGTGTCACATCATTTTTAATGCAAACACTCATTTTCTGCCTTACTCCTATGTTTTCTATTAAAGTGCAACACAAAAACAGCATACATTTCATTCTATCCCTTTGAGAGTTCCACAAGCAGTTCCAAGTCAAATAGGTATTGTATTGTTATTATTATTGTAAATAAATATTTCAGAGTTTAAGGCAGAGGTGCCTCAAACTGTGGGGCATGGAGAAACATTTGCGCCGGGGGGGGGGGGGGGGGGGGGAGCGGCGATGCCAGGTGGCTTGTGGCAGCCCCACAGAATAGGTTTCGGCCAGCCCCCAGAGGAGGTAGGGAGGGAGTGCCACCTTCACCCCCTGACTCCCTCAGCAGGCCAACCAGCCTGTGGGTCATTGTTAACATCTGCTGCAGCCGCAACAATTTCTGCTCCTGGCAGCCTCCACACCCAGCATTGGCTCCACCCCCAGAAATAGTCACACATACCTTCCCCAACCCTGAAAATCTGAAGGGAGAGGGCCAGATATTGGCCCTGCCCTAGCGGTGAAGCCTGACTGCAAGGTAGAAGCAGCACACTGGTAAGAAAGACTTGGTTGTGCCATTGGTATCTATGCATTTGAAACTTACAAGGTAGGTAATTTAATTAAAGCTGTGCTAAGGTCTCTGTTAGCCTACTCATAAACCTATCATGCATACTTTTGCATGTGCCTATTTTTGTCTGGGATGAGGGGCACAACCAAAAATTGTAATTCAAGGGGGGTTTAAGGGCTTGATATTTCATTTTTTCTAGTAGGCTCAATTACAACTATTATAAACTTTTTATATCTTCATTCAAAGTAACTATCGGAACACACTTTTTTAATGCAAACAACTCATTTCCCAAACAGATTCATACCACAGTTACCAAACAATATCAATACATTAGTTACTGTCTCGTTAAAGTAGGAAGTGTACCGAACTTCTGGTACACAAAGTTTTCTAAGATATTGATATATTGAGGGTTTAATTTGCTTAATTGCTTTATATTAATCTGTCTTCCTTAGCCATTCCACTAACTTGTATAAATGGAAATAAAAGAGTCAAGGAAATGAATTGCTTTTAACCCTTAACTATAAAATCACAGATTTGGAGGGGTGGGGGAAAGAAGGAGAGAGTTTAAACAAGAACCTCTAATCATGATAGTAGTCTATATGTCTTTAATCAACATGTTTATTTTAAAAATAAACCAGGATGTTAAACAGCACTTATTTTACTCAGTTTCTCTAAAATTTTCAACAAAATAAAAATTCCAGAAGCCTCTTACAGATTTGCCTTGAAGTTAGAGACTAATTACATTAACTGATTTATTAATAAATGGGGCTCTTTGTCCAATTATTGGAAGTACTAACAGACTTGGGAACAATTTCATATGTCTAATGTGCCTTGAAACCATTTTTTTAGGTTAATTACATTTCTAAGTAAAGTCACTATAGATATGCCCCTTAGGTTTTACACAGGAAGATTTAAAAAAAATGATTACCTCATTGGCTAGCTCCAGTAGTACAGGGGCAGCTGCATTTTTCATCACCCCACTCAGGTACCTAGACAAGACAAAGCCAGGTAAATCTGCAGTGGCGAGAAAAGGCCATCTTCGACATGCTTGTGTCCCCTGTGTATTTCTTTCTCTTGGGCAAATGCCACACACAGCCTGGCTAGAAAACACTAGTTTGATTGTTTAAAATATTTATTTCCAAAAGATTCCCTATCATTAACTTTCCAGAGTTCAGTCCCGCAGATGTGTAAGATATATCAATCTCAGTTAAGTACTTATTAAAAATACAATAAGTAAGCCAAGAAAATCATCTTTCAAAATTGTATTTTTGGCTGAACGCCATATAAACAAATTATATCTGTATTATTAAAACATGCATAACACAAGAAATCTCTACTATCCACAAAGAAGATTTGGGGCTCGACACTATCTTCAGATGCATAGGTATGCATCATGATGTAGCTACTGTGCATGTGGACAAAAATATGCAAATGTAACTACCGATTTTACCAGTTAGGCAGCAGTCTCTGCTGTGATGTACACGTTCTGTATTTAGATTTAACAATATAAAATGAATGCTACAAAAGGAAACAAAAAGACATTTTATGGTCAGGACTGTATGTTTGGGTGGTGAAGTTTCTGACCACCCCCACACGCTGACTAGACTGCCTTTTTGCCTCCTTACTATCATTACTGTTTGGTGTTTATATTGCAGTAGTGCCGAGAGGACTCCTTCAGGATTTGGTGGGAAGGAATTGTGTCACTGGCAGTTGTGAGCAGGCCAAATGGCGCTTAGTGGCTACACTTTAAAGGATGGGAGTGGGAGAAGTGTCATAAAAAGCAAAGTAGTATGCAACCTCTTCAGAAGATCATTTTTTTGACAACTGTCTCTCACACAACATCTAAAACTAGTTGGATAAACTGCCAGAACCTCCCATACTGGTAAATCAATCAATCAATCAAATGAAATAAAGAAAATCTATGTCCAGGAAAAGCAGAAAAGTGGTTTCTAGTGGTTGGACAATGACAAAGTCAGGAAGTCTGAGATTTGTTGCTAACTCCAATAATAGCTTGCTATGAATGGGTCAAAATGTATTTATGCCTCAGTTTAACCATCTGTGAAATGGGTATAACAGGATTTACCTACAACTCCTCACAGGGGTATTGTGAGTTTTAGCATTTGTGAAGTATTTTGAGGTTGATTCATGACTGGAAAGACAGAAGATCATCTTATGGAAAAACATTTTCAGTTGCATGAACAACTACTTAAAAATTCCCCAGTAAACAGATGAACACATATAACTTGTTTTGGTGAAACAAACAAGAGTTCTCAAATTTTTAGCTCAGTAGCACTCACTGAACACTGACATCCTATAACTTCATACCTACCTGGTATGTCAGCAGTAGCTACTTTCTTTACTCTATTACAGGCCAAAAGCATCTCCAGCCATGGTGTGTACTTTATTATGAACTTAGTGACTTCCTGTCTTGAAGACACACACTGTGCTGAGGTGGACGGCTTCATGATGCTGAAAAGCATCCTGGTTTTTCTGGTAAACAGCCTCCAATTTTGCCCACCTCCAAGATTACGTCAGGGTGCACGGAGTTGAGCACAAATCAACATCTACACTCAGCAGCACTATTACCTGTTCCCAGCAGCACCACTATTCCAAGCAACCAGCACTAGTAGCATTCCATCAATGGGAACCAATGATTATTACAGAGCAGTCTGCCATGCTACAAGGGTAAACCGTGGCAAATTTGTCTTCCAACATCAAGCCTACTCCTCTTAAACCTCAACCACATCGTTGGCAGATGTCAATCCTGGTTGCTTCTCCCAGTTCCCTCCTAGTTGGCAGGCAGATATTCACCCTATTGCAGGAAGAAGCAATTTGCCCCTGTAATTTACATAATGTATTATTTATAAAAAGAAAAAGCTGAAGTTCAGACAAGCATTCCCCCCCCACAAGGATGCAGAATGATTGTTCATGTCTTTCTTGAGACAAAGCAAGAACATCTCGTAGAAGAAAGCCACCACAAACTACAACAACATTGAAATTAAGGTTCTTTGGGATGAAAATCATGCTAATTGAAGTACATGGCACTTCGGTATTATAGTAACTGTGGAGCATTCAAAAACACTATACTGAGATAAAAGTTTCTTCAAATCTTACATTAAAAAAGCGTAATATGTGCACCCTCATTTAAATTATTCTGCCAAGTATGCAAACTTTATTTAACTATCTCAGTCAGACAAATCTTTCCTTCCTTAGCCCAAAATATCCACATGGAATCTATTAAATTAGTAGATTAATAATTCTACTAAAACAGCTTGGTGAGTAATGTTAATTTAACTCAGATGCATAAAATACAAAACAAAATAATGGGAGAAAACATTTTTTTACATCATTTCCACTACCATTAAGCTTCATACATGTGAATTTGTTATGCACTACCATCATACTTGAGACTGTACAAAACATGAGGAAGATATGGGGCCAAATGAAAGCAGACTTTACTCACACCAACTGCCTTACTGACACCAATGCAACTACTGCTGCATATAAGGCAAGCAAGGTTTGGTTCCATGTTTCCTGCTCCAAGACACTTCTAATAAAAATAGACAAACACTACACTGGGTGATCTGGAGACACATTTATCACAAAAAGTGGTTCAAGTGCTCTAATAACTAACACTTCTAAGAACATGTTGAAACAGCCACAGTTAATGTATTGTTATTTATTGAAACTGTACTAGTGGAAAATTAATTAGAAACAATATTATGTAGTAATAGTGTGATTTTGAAAGATTTTTAACAAATATCCTTCCTCAAGAATCAAAACCGGGAAAGGCAAAATGTGACCAATGTAATATGATAAGGCAGTGCAACTATTTTTCAAAAGAAAATAACAAAATATGGTGTGTTAGATTTTCTTCCTTCATGTCTAATATTACGAGGTTGTCCTTAGTTCTAAATATGTGACTTTGCAGAAACATTGAGACTAGCTAATTGTTTATAAATGAAAGCTTTTTGTTTATTTTCCTCATTCATAAAGATAATATTAAAGCATAATACCAGACACCTATAATCACAATCTCACTTGCCATGAAAGCTCTTCAGATATGTCAGTCTACATAGAGATATACAATTAAAATATTACTACCAGTTATCAGTATGCCCCAATTATGTCATTGAGA